>NC_139344.1:145014420-145211920 GCF_055883805.1 Amblyomma maculatum | reverse complement strand
GTAAATATTGAAGTTTTGTATAACAATTAGGGGAAAAAATTCCTTTGCATATCAACTCAAATATCGAATATCTGATCAGTGAAAAAAAAATTAAAAATTGCAAGCATTATTTGTCTTGTTTATTTCAGAAATCATATGTTATTTGTAAATAACATTAAACTAGAATTTCACAGAAGGGCATACTGTACTGAAAAATTCACTGAAAATCTTATAAAGGGATTCCATATACCGGTGTTCTGTACAAGAACAATTTGCATGAAGCCTGGTGGAGGTTTCATATCGCTGCTGAATGCAGTAAACTCTCAATAATTCAGCCTTCAAGGGGCTAGAAAGATTTCCAGATTGTTGAGTGGGCCTGAAAATAATTGCTCTATACCATTTGCATCGCAATAACTGTATCTGATAAAACCTGCTCGATGGTTGTCTACATTTGAGATGAAACCGAAGTGAGAACATCTTTGGTTTTGTCGTACGCTTCGCTTTTCACAACCTGTCAGCAAAGCCCTCTTTGCAAAACGGCCCTGTTGTGTTATGAGGACGCTTCACTGCACTGTCATCACAGTCAAGGTTCGCAGCGAATCTGTGGCGAATTCGAAAATGCTCGTATGTTAGATAATTTTTGAATACGAATTGAATAACGAACATTCGATTCGTATTCAACATTTTGAATATTCGCACACCCCTAATAATAGCTCTTGCACAACAGTTTTGTTGTTTAGTGCGTGTTGGAATGCTTTAGATGTTATGCTTGCATGTTATCACTTCACTTGGATGGAAAATGTAGAGATGTGATACTACTGACACACTTTGCACATATACAGGTGCAGCCAAAATATCACAGAGCACTGTTGTTTGAAAATATCTCATGCTTTCCATAGAGAAAATACAGTGGTTGCTTGGGTGCATATGCGAGCGTACCAGCGGTATGTGCTAAAATATGTATTAAGTACCTCCTAATATTCGTTATGTAATGCGTGGAATAACTTTTCTAGCCTGAGGCATGCTCCATAGTATGGCCAGGACTGTGCAGCAAAGAGTCGGCATTGCAGCCTAAGCCATGTATACATGCGGTGGATCTCCTGATCGTGTGGAGCGCAGACTAGTTGTTACTCTGATTGAAATGAAATATCCTGATTTAGCCAAATGTTTTATTGTTATTTAGACTCTAGATGGTGTGGTGGGCATGGTTGTAATGCAAGCTTTGATCTGTCACTTTTAGGGAGGACACGCCGGCCAAAGAAAATGTCTCCGAAGAGGTAGAAATGAAGGTGGGTTCTAAAGAATTAATTGTCAATTGTAGCCTGAACTTTATTTTTGTGTTTACTAAGGATGAGGAGGAGAAAGAGGCAGCATCCGAGGCTTCACCACCGAAGTTTAAAACGAGAAGGATGTCAACTGCAGGTGAGCAGCTCATGCTTTAGTTGCTGTATGTAGTGTTAGCTTTTGTTACAAGCTATATACTTAGGCAATTGTTTTTTTTTTTGTTTGTTTTTTTTTTCGGCTTTTTTTTTTTTTTTTTTTTTTTTTTTTTTTTTTTTTTTTTTTTCAGAAATTTGACTGCGATGATGGATGAGAATATAGGCCTGTTTTAAATGCTTACTGCATTTACTTGAATGCAATACACTAGATTTGTGCACTTTTTTTGTTTGTTTCACACCTCAAAAAAGGGATCAGCATTACAATTGCAGTAGCGCTGTATTAGGGTAAATATAGTACCTCCTTGCACCCCTAATTTTATGTCTTAGGATTAAAGTGAGGCAGTTTGCATATTTTATTTTAACATAAAGTGTCATTTGCCTTGTTTGTCGCATATAATTATGAAGGGCACGTTGTCAGATTCACACATTCTGTTCAAATTGTAAAGTGAATAGGGCAAAGTGTATTTGAACAAAAGTTATGTTTTCCTTTAGCATTGAAGAAGGACTCTGAAGATAAGGAGGAGCGACCACAACGGAAACGTAGATGGGGCTCTACAAATGTTGTGCTTGGTCCCTCACTGAGCATATCTACTGCTGCATTGAAGGTGTGTTTTGTAGAACAGCTGAGTCACTATTGCACAATTTTAGTTCTGCTCTTAATAGTGCATCTGAAATGTGAAGCATGATGAAGTAGTGGCATATTTAAGGCATATGCCATTGTTGGCTAAAACATGAATACGTGCATGTCTTCGTGAGTACTGCCTCAGTTGAGCTCCATCAAGTGCACATGAATCTGTGAAATGTCTTGGATATTATCTTTTTCATGTGAATAACCTTACAACCACATATCCCTTGTTTTGCGGCTAGCCGCAAGAGCGGCATTTGCTTCTGGCCCACTTCAGATGTCACCTTGGTGAGACTACCATGTAGCCCAAAATGTATTCTGAAACTTACATGCAAGCAGAAGAGAAAGCTCTTTGTTCTTTTTTGAAAGTTAAACGCCTGCAGTGTTTTGAGTTTACGTGGTAAATGAACACTGGACTGTGAGTAGGTTGCAGCTCAGGGCACTAGATTATTTTTCACTCTCTGGGGACCAGAAATGCACTAAAAGCATAGTAAATACTCTAGTATTTACTATGCGCACACAATAAAGCATTGATGGAAACATCAATGCTTTATTATGTACGTGCTGGCAAGAGTGCCGAGGCTGAACAGTTCCAAAGTGAAAAGGGCCTTTTGTGGCATCCTTCACTGGTTGGCGGGGTAGTGATGGAGCTCGTGTGAGGAAACTGCACTGCATGAAGAGTGAACATGGGTGCAGTTTCGGCACTCTAGAACTGCCTCACGGGTGGAAGTGAGAGAAATGCACAGTGGCTCCAACAACATTCTAACCTGCTTGCAGCAGGGTTTGGTTGGCTGGCGTAGAGCTTAGCTCAGAAAGCAAAACTGCAACTAAGTGGTCGTACTATTCTCGTAGGTAGGGCAGTCCATTTTTCATCATGCCATTGGTGCTCAAGCAACTCTAGAGCATACAGTTCACATATAGTTACAGCAGTTCTGACTATTGCTTTTGTGCGTCTTACCAGGACATGGCCACTGTTTGGTTGTAAGCTGGTTGAATTAATTTGTTCCAAAATGCGTAGCATCCAAAGCGACCATTCGACGCCATAAGCTTGTGTTCCACCACGGTGGCTCAGTGCTTAGGGCTCTTGACTGCTGAATGTGGGCTCAATTCCCACTTAGGTGGCCGCTTTTCGGTGATGGCGAACCCTAGGTATTTGAAAATTCTGAAGCCCTCCACTACGGCGTCCCTGACAGCCTGACTTTATTTGGAGATGTTAAAAGCCTATAAATTTACCAGCTCAAACCAAACCGTAGACTTGCATGGGCATATGGTGGGGGCCACAAAGGCTGTTTAATTATCCAAATTTCTGAACTAATAGGGAGGTTGAATTAACAGGCTTTTACTGCATTGCGAAGAGGAAAGACGGCATTTTTCCATTTACCTTTTTCATGTTGAACAGGCATTCAGAGGCACCTATTCATTATATTTGTATTCAAATAATATTTGAAGATTTCAATAATTCCATACCCCTAATATTTTAAGAAAGTTGTTTGATTTGTATGTAAAGGCTAAGAGCAAATGGTTGTACACTTATTTGTTCTGTGTGCAGGATTTGATTCCTGATATTGAGGAACCAGTGGCAAAACCAAAAGAAACTGAAGAGGAGCATGTCAGTGCATCCGTTGGAGAGTCTCCAGTCACGGAGATTGAAGAGGCATCTGATGAGCCTCCACTTAAGCTGCAAGTTGTAGATGATGAACCTACTAGTGAAGATACGCCTACTGGGGATGACAGCGCAGAAAATAGCCAGGAAAGAAGAGATGAGGAGGAGCCTAGTCAAGACGAAAAGTCGGCCAGAAGTGAAGGGGAAAAATCCAAAGATGAGAGGCCGTCCAGGAGTGAGCGGTTTTCCCGAGATGAAAAGGAGAAGTCTTCAGGCCGTGATGAGAAAGGAGCCAAGGTGGACAAGCCCTCGAGGGAGAATGACAAGCACGAAAGGCGTGATGCACATGCAAAAGAATCTAAGCCATCCCGGGATAAGGCATCACCAATTGCAGCTCCTAGTGCTGAGAGAAAGGCCCTCCGGGTGATCTCAGACAGAGCCCCCTTGTCCAAGAGGTAGGCATAATGAGCAGTTGAGTGGTTTGTTTCAGGGATGGAGCCTAGTCTGAGTTGGCCATGTTCCCTTCGCTTAGCGTAATCTCGCTGTCGCTGGTACAAGCAACCAATACTCTTTTGTGTGGCTTGAGCGGCACTTACAAGGGTGGTGTGCCCCTCCCACAGTGAGTGCGAGTGTGCCACATGGCAGAACAGTCACAGATGTGGCATGGTGGTAAAGGCATCGGCAGAGATGAGAGCATTTGTTTTACTGGCATAGTCATCTCTTGATGGAGAATTGGGGATGTTTCCCTTGTGTGTCTGACAACTTCGACGCTCATGCATGCACTCCGAGATGCCTGCAACAACACCCATTTTACTGGCAGTTTGTGAGTGTGACCTGAACTGTTCTGCTCACCGGCATTGACATGCATATTCTTGTTCACCAGGCTCAAAGTGCGTAAACACTGGTTAGGGTGTGTTGTGTTCGGTTGCTAGGCACAGCTTTTTACATTCCATTGCTTTAACTATGCAGCACCTTTGAATTGTAAAGTGCAAGTTTATATTTTTTTATTTGTCTCCATTGGGTTTCTGTTATGAAACGTACTCATTCCAGATTGACTCCTTACCTGTTGCAAAGCCTACGTAAAAAATCTCTTGGCTTGTCCTATGAAACCATACGTACCGAGTCGTCTTGTACCGATTTCGAATTCAGTACTTGGCTTCAATTCTGCTCCTATCTCTTCTTCACCTCATAATAGGCAACCAGTGCCAAGACGGTGCTTAAATTATTCGTGCTCATCTAAAAACTGCTGTCTTAGCGCTAGGTGCACTCGAAATGGCAGTCTGAATGATTAGCTGATAACATTCTTTGCTTAGCTTTACTTAGCTTCTTTCGACATAGCCCAGTTAACTGACACATGCCACCTGTGGCTTAAACAGAGTCCTGAAGCTCATGCGTATAAATGGAGGCAGGCGGTCTGGAAAAGCAGTATGGATGCATCAGAAAGTAGAGCTGTGCGAAAGAAAAATGCTGGGTGGAAAGGGAATTCAAGTGTTCAAAACAGTGCAAATTGAATATTTTGAAACTATTTTTCGGGTACTGCCAACTTAAATTACAGGCGAAATCTCTTACAAGCCATGGCCAGAAAACAAAAACAAATTTGTTAGAGATGTGTGACTAAGAAATTTTTGGATGCAAAGAAGACAAAAAATTTTCCCACAAAACACTGGTGTGAAACGGAACATAAATATTGTGTGCGGCAACTCTCAATAACGGCCATCGGAGCACAACCGTGCAGGCTTGTGCCGCATGCTGTCTGTCGCTGCTACGCTGAGAGCAAGCTAAGTCATGTTCAGTTGACAATTTAGATCAACTAGAAATGCTTAATTTCTGAATGTTTGGGAGGTTTGAAGACTGCCCGAATAGGGATAGTATGGTGAATCAAGTTTGATAGCACATAACTCTCCAGAAATTATTACAGATTTACAATATTCATGCAGCCCCGCTGGGAAGTAATAGCTGCTGTCGCTGGGCTGTGTGTTATGACGCTGCTATTGATACAGGGAACTTCTGTGCAAGTTGCCTTTTTAGTAATGCAGGGTTATTTAGGCTTATTTGTTGAGCACTTCTAGTAACTTGTTACATGTTAATCTTTCTGTAATGCTTTGCCCTGAGGGTGCAAGAAATAAAATACATGTTAAAGCGATGTTTGTGTCCTCAGGTCTGGTGCAAGCAAGGACAGTGCAGATAAGCGTAAGCTGCCAAGCCCACCAAGAAACCCGAAGAGTCGTGTCCTGTTTGTTCGCAACCTTGTGCGGCCATTTACTTTGAACCAGCTTAAACAGCTGCTTCAAGAATTTGGAGACACGGTAGACTCAGAGTTCTGGATTGACAAAATCAAGTCCAAGTGTTTTGTGACGGTTAGTATTAGCCATGCTCACTTATTAGACAGATTTGAAAAATCTGAATTTGAGTATCTTAAGAGCACACGCAACTTTTATTTTTTATTTTATTCTAGTATGCAACGGAGGAAGATGCTGTGAAAGCCAGAGAGGCCTTGCATAACCTGCGATGGCCACTTTGCAATCCAAAAATATTGCATGTGGACTTCTCATCACCCGAAGAGGTATGTCAAACCTATCCATGCTTTGCCACCCAGCAATCACAGTGCAGTGCAAGGTCTGTGTGCTGTTATCAACTTATTCTGTTGCAAAATGAATGTAAAAGTTTGTTTTAAGCATTCAGTCACCTATTTATAAATAGCAGTACAGGTATCTAAAACCAAAAGGAAACTATTTCTGTTTGTTAAACGAAACCTTGCCAATATTGTCAAAATAAGTAGAATATTTTTTTAAATATTTAGTGAGACCAACTTTTGCACTCTGAGAAATTCGAAGGGCTGTCTTATGACCGAGAGATTTTTTTTTTTTTTTTTTTTTTTTTTTTTTTGCCAGAGTTCAATGTGCGTTCGGCATGGAATGACCCAGTTATGTCATGCAAAAGGAGAGAATAAGAATATATGTAATGCTACACTGTTTGCGAGCTAGATTACCTGCAGATAGCAGCAGAAACAAGGCAGAAAAGGGCTTGGCTAGTAACACACACCTCAGAAGTAGATTAATATTGGAGTTTACTTGATATTCGGGCGATAAGCAGAGGTTAATCTTCAACATGGTCGAAAAGGCAGTGCAATATGCTACGGTAGAAAGGGCGCATATGCATATTTGCCATGATCGAATTCCCCACTGCCACCGTCACGAGTTGCAGACAGCATGATGAGGAACGGTACGTCACTCCATCTGTCGGCGGATCCTTGCAACGTGTAGCAGCGCCACTCCTATAGGAGCATGACCGATGCAACAGGTATCTTATAGAGGAGGCAATGGCTCGGGTGGAACATTTCAGTCATGTGCACCTTCTATCGAAGAGCAGCACATATTGTGACCGCTTTTTGGCGTGCTTTACCCCCACAATCAGTGAGCATAAATGCGCAGTAACGGTGCGAAATTAAAAATGAAAAGGTGCTTTTTCGAATGAGACCAAGATGGCGGCGATCGCTACTGGAGAATGACAGCGGGAAATTGCTGTTTTTGTATCAAACTCCGTCCAGAGCGAGCGCGGATCTACATTTTCTGCTCGTCTTACAGTTGAAATATTGACTCAAGAGATTAGAAAATCCGCAGATTTGTAGAAAAACAGCTCTAGATTTCAAAAATCCTATTTCTCAAAAATCGATTTTGTCGCACCAAAGAGCTGCCCCTTAAGGGGGGATGTGGGTCTTAACAATTTGTTTTTTATTCTTGGTCCAATCTGAATAAAACTTCACAGTCTTGTTCAGTTTTTCACACTGATTTCAAATCTGTAATTAGATTTGTGATAGCTGCACTGGTTCATGAAATTCTGAGGTTTAAAAGGAAACATTAGTGGTAATTTCTTACGGGACTTTTTGACAATTTCGCCTTTTAAAATGCAAAAAGCAAGTATGTGGCTGCAATGCCAAAGACATGCTCTAGGGGGTGATGCTATTTTTGTTCATTTTAATGCAATTTATAGGCAGAAAACTGGACCAACATTTACAGTGAATAATTTCGCTCAAATTTCCTCTCATTACTATCCTAATTTGTAATTAGCAGAGTAATGCTAAAATGATATAAATAGCATCACCCCCTAGCATTTTTCCTCGTGATTACAGTGATACCATATTTATTATTGTCACTCAATGACAACATAGAAAAAAGGCCCGTAAGATTGAGTGCGGTGTCCAAAAACATAGAACTGAGAAAAACGCATTTGAAGTTTTAGACAACTGTAACTTTTGCTAGAATGCAGGTACAACAATTTAAATAGCATCATTGTGTAGCCCTGCTTTTCAGAAAGAAGGCAATACTATATATGTAACTGTAGCTTCTCATAAAATCGGCAAATCCCAGCCATAAAGCCATGTACGTACCCCTAGACCAGCATGAGAAACTGAATTTAGCATTTGAGGTGCCCGTTTCAGTGCCCTCCAAGATAAATAAATGCTCAAATTATGTAAGAAAACAGCCCTGCCATAGACAGACAAACTTACACGAAGTTTAGGTTGAAACATGGTGGCATGTTTATTCAAACGGCTGGTCACCGTCCCAGAATAACTGTTCTATAGCAGACCAGGGCTATATGCAGGATCCCTTGCTGGCTTGTGTCGCTTAGCAAACCTTGCCTTGGCAGCACTGTTCTCCTGGTGTTCCTTCCGAGACTTCTGTAGCCTGTTTCTATCCTTCTCAAGGCTGTGGCGCACCAAGCAATTTCCAGCACTGTAACCGAGCTTCTCGGCAATTTGCGTGCTGCTTTTGACGGCTCCCTGGTTGAAGCGGCTGATAGCCTCAGCCACTGCTCTTTCAGTGCTGCGCAGTGAGGCATGCTGACTTTTTGGGACCTGATCCCAGATCATGGCATGCAGACTTTCATTTGAGTTCTGTGTGATCCCATCACTGCATCGCTTCAACAGGGTATCGTCACTCAGCCTCCTAAACACAGGCTCCAATGCCTTGCAAACGAAGCCAGGCAGGCTGTTTTTGTGTGGTGGCGGCTCCTCATTCATAGCCACGGCCCTGTTATATCTACACCAAGACTCCGGGCCTTCAGGGCAGAATTCGTGTCTTGGTGCCTCATCCGTTGATGACATGTGGTGCAATGTAGCCTGGACTGCTTTTTGCATGCCTGGCACGTCATTTCTGTGGCTCCGTAAGGCATAGCCATAATAACTCGTGATTTTTTAAATCTTTTCTAGAGTGAGCCTTCCTTTCCCACCAAGTGGCTGACCTTGGGCTTTTTTTTTTGTCGACAAGGGTGCGCAGGGCAGCTCCCATGCGTTTGTGAACGTGGTTTATACAGTCCTTTTTTCCCACTTTTATGTACCCATATACTTCATCTTCAGTCAGGGCATGGTACGTCCGGCTATCCCCATCAGACAGCATTATTGTGTATCGCAGCTTGTGTTTTACAAGCGACCGCCGAAACAAGCACAGGGCTGCTTCAACTTCCATCTGGCCAGCCTTGCAGTCAACGTTTTATTGGCAAAGTGGGGCATGCTGGACCAGCCAGGCTGCATGTCCTTCTTCATTTTCTTTAGGGCCTTTTGTGCAGCCGAGGCAAAAGTTTGATAAAACAACATGGTCCATTACAAGACCAGTATACATCTCAACGATGCACCCCACACAGATGTGGGAACTGTGTCCACGAGTCAGCCAGGTGCCATCATACACTACGTCGATGTTTCCTGGCGCGTTGCCGAACTCTGTATATAATTCCTTGATGCGAGCAACGCTAGCGGCCTCGCACTCGGTAGCGGTCGCAGTGCAGGCTTCTTGCATCATCTTCATGTGGCCCTGGTAAGTTTCGTGATGCAAGCCGCGGTGTGATATATTCATCACGGCGAAAAAGTCGGACAGGGCTGTCGCTCCCTTGCGATGCTGTGAATAGCTTTCATAGCGCGCACATTCACCTCAAAAGCAGTTATCTTGGCATCAGTCGCACCGGGCACCCTCGGAGATGAGAAACGCTCATCACGCAAGTCGCAGGTGCTACAGGACAGCACGAGTTTTGCACACAGCCCATACTCTGGGCCCGACTTCGATAAAGTCACGCTTTGCGTGCCACACTCAGGGCAAAGCACAAGCCTAAGGAACCTGTTCACCACGGCTAAGTCCACGATGATGAATTCCGTACAGTTTTCCTTGTCGCTGTCGCTCACCTGCAGATCGATGTCTAGAAGCTTGAACTTGCATTCTGTTGCGCTCAGCGACGCCAGATGCTCTTTCACGTCCGCAGCATTTCTCGCGCACTCGGCAGACTCACCAGCAGAATAAAATACTGTGTCGATGCGGTCTTTGATGCCTCCAGAAGCATCCGTTGACGGTTCAGTAACTCCAAATGTACTGCAGCTGGGCTGGCTAAGCAGAGAACAGGCCGGTTCAGATGCAACAGGAGATCGTGGTAGCGCGCCGTCGTCCGGGGCAGCTGGCGTCAAGGCAACGCCGTCGTCCTTCGGCTGCATGTTCCATGGATGCTTTCGTTTCTTCCCGTATGCTTGACGCGTCTTCTTCTTTAGACGAGCGTCTCCAGCCATTCCGGCACAAAACAGAAATGTGCTGTGTCGAGAAACACGATCGGAAACCAAGACGCGCAAAGCGGCAGTCACGGCAGCGAACGTAGAAAAAAAGAAGAAAGAGGCATGACGTGCCGGTCGTGCCAGCCAATGAGAGGCGCGGAATGGGACGCTTGAAACGCGCGCGCCCCACGAGCCAATCAGCGGCCCGGAAGTTTCCCTCAGAAAACCGGCTAGGGCGGCCGTTCTGTTTGAACGACGCCATTTTGAAAGGCCGCAAAATGCGCACAAAGAAACCAGCTTCAAAACAAGCCCAAAATGGCGCCGATCGGCCGGCTGCTTTGCTCGTGGCGCGCGCGGGAAGTTCGAACAAATTTTGTCCTTTCTCTGTCATTTCGGGGCTCCCATGGTGTTTTGAAAACAGATTTTAGCGCATTTCCCGATCAAATTCAGCGTTAATAATTTAATGGCAGGCGCTTGAAGGTACAAACAATTCGAAAATGAGTTTTTCTCAAAATCGATTTTTTGGCTATTTTTGACCGTTCTAAGACCCGCGTCCCCCCTTAACAAAACCAAACCAGCATCTCCATTGGTGCTGGTGTTAACCGTTTGAAGGGCAATCTCCTCGATATCTACGCACATTCACTTCGCTGTCAGGTGCGCTTATTAGAGGCGGTCCATTCCGCACATTCTTTCTTTGTAATAGAGGAAACCCATAGGCGTCCCGAAATGTAATGTAATATTTTTCTTTCATGTGCCCATCGCTTGGTAAATTACTCTCTTCATCATTTTATTTATTTCGGCTCTGGCCGTCACTTATTGTAAGCCGATGGTCGATTGCGTGTATGCTGTTGCCATGTTGGCTCCTGAGGGATGCTAATTGGTCGACGCCGCGAGCTGCGCCGGCTCAACTTTTTCAATTCCGCTCTCCGCACTCCAGCAATCACTGAGTCTCCTCTTGCGTTATAGTGTGTGTCATTCTACCCTACTAGGAGAAAACAGTTTGAATTAGACTGGTGGGAACAAAAAAAAACTCAACTTCTTATCACAATATCTCAGCAGTAATTCGATTTTTTGCTGCCGGATATGCGGCGTCAATGTCACAAAATACCGTTTATTAGATTTTGATAGCATATTTGGGTGTCTTTTTAGTGTCCCTTTAAGACTTTCACAAGTACGCAACATGGCATTGAAGATGGAAGAACTCTAGTTTAGTGTGAACTTCTTGCTCTTCAAAATCGCCCTGTTGACTGAGGCTTTGATGCCATGCAGATGACCCGTCACAAAGAACCCCCAACGCCACCACCTCGGCCAGCTGGTGCAGTAACTGGAGAAAGGACTGCACCTGCATTCCAGCGTACTGTTGAGGTTGATACTCATGTACCAGCTGGCCAGGAAGTTCTGCGTGACCCTAGAGAGCCCTTGCGAGACCCAAGGGACAGCAGGGAGTCTCGAGAACCCAAAGACCCTAGGGAGGTGCGAGGTTCCTTATCTGGACCCTCTTCACGCACGGACAGAGGCACACTGGTTGAGAGGCAAGCAGCTAGCAAACGGCCTGCGATGCCTATGCGTGAGTGGGACCGAGACAAAGTGCGTCAAGAGACGCCTCCTCCGCCACCAGCCGAGCGAGCTGCATCTCGGAATAGACCTCACTCCCCTGCAGAGAAAAGAGAGCGTCGAGACAAAAAAGGTAAGCTTTCTTGAGTCAGTGTGTATTCAGAATTTGGTGCTGGGTTAGCTGGTGTAGTGTACCTAGTTTTGTGCAGCTCTGCATTATGTGGTCATCTGGTTGTCTTCTGATTAGGCTTGGGCTATGGTGGGTTACTTTGAAAATTATGATTGGTTTTGTGTTAAGTGAACAGATGAAAAACGCTTCATACGTGTTACCCAGCACGGCAGGCCATGCCACTATTCCTTTGGATCCCTCCATCCATGGCAATGATAGTGCCTATGCTCTATCTCAGTAGTTCCTTGCTGCACTACCCAAGCTACGATGAGTGCAGAGGTGGTGTTCTGACACTACAGAATGTTATGCCCATACAGGGCGGCCATATGAGCATATGGGAGAGCATGCCTTAAAACGCAAATACGTGAAACTCTATTTCAAATCGAACTTTAACATAACCTCGAGTTGCAATTTCTCAAGTTTAGCGCTTGAAAAATGAGTATATCTCAGACACATTTGTGGTCTTAAAAAATAGGCTGCCTGGAAATGTTTGCACAGAAGACAAGGCTTCTGGATAATGAGTAGTTTTTCTGGTGTCTACAAAAAAATGTTAAAATGGTGTGCAAGCTTTTTCACTTCTATGTCGTCGATAACCAGGCTCTGAATTATGCATTCCTTTATATTCCTATTTAATAACTTATTTAGATTCTTCCAGACCAAGTCAGGATTTTTTTAGGCATAGGCTATCAAGGCATAGGCTCAGTTGCATGATCTAGTGCAGTTTTCAAGAGGCGTGCGTTGTGTGTTTAGTGCCGTGTTAAAGGGACAGAACACTGGCCAAAATATGTCATCAGATTATGGTGGAGATGAAAAGATCTTGCCTCATATAGTACAGATCGAGCACTACAATATCAAAGAAAAGTGGCTTTACAATTTTAATTTGCCATTCAAAATCACATAAAAACAACCGAGGAGCTATCTAGCGGAGAAACCCTAGTACTTTCAGTGTAGCCCGCCGCGTGACTACTTGTCAGCAAAATATTGCTGATTTTCGTAGCTGCACATTGTTCTTTTTTTCTTCTAGTAGTGCTTGTCATAATTTACTATATTTTGTGCTCTCTCCAGTGCGTCCTTAAATAACACCCCTGCTTTCGCACCGCGAGATGTATGCTTTCAGGTTTTGCCACAGTAGCTGCACATTGTTCTTTTTTTCTTCTAGTAGTGCTTGCCATAATTTACTATATTTTGTGCTCTCTCCAGTGCGTCCTTGAATAACACCCCTGCTTTCGCACCGCGAGATGTATGCTTTCAGGTTTTGCCACTAGATGGCGCCACAGTGTTTACAATATAGGGAATAAAGCAATGACAGTGCCCACTAAAGCTTTCGTCGACGAGGGCGTGCGTTATTGTGCCGTAACAGCATTGAGTGCGAAACTGAAAAGGACATACTCTACGCAAAAAATGTCTGGTTACTGTCGGGCGAGTGGAAGTTATATTTGTTTTCGGTATGTCTTTTTTGTCGACCACCAGTCGTCATCGTGGTCGCGGCTCATGGTTTCCAGCATCGGACTACATAAAAATGGGCGCATGCATTGATCGAAAAATTCCCGGTAAAACTTTTCTACAGCGTTTCTAACAAAACCGTTATGGAATAGAACATTTTAGACTTCAATCTTTCCACTGCAGCGAAAAAAAAATTGAGACCTAAATTCGAGTGTTCTGTCCCTTTAACGTAGTCTTTGGCCTTGGCGCTAAGCAAAGAGCGCAAGAAATATCTTCAGGTCTTCCTAAGGCAGTATACTGCTGAGTATGGATGTATTGTGCCGTCTCGGAAAAGCAAGCATCATGCGTTTTGCACAGTTTGCAATTGTGACATCAGCATCTCGCATGGCGGCAGAATGGACTTGGCTATGCACATTTTGTCGAAGAAGCACTCAAGCAACCTTCAGTGCCAAGACAAGCAACAGCGTCTCCAAGATTTCTTCAGTGCACAAGACGACAGCGATGTCATCCGTGCGGAGTGCTTGTTTACAGATTTCTTGTTGGAGCATAACGTCCCGCTGAGTGCCTCTGGGCACGTGGGACCTCTGTTGCGCAAAATGTTTCCAAAGTCTGACGTTGTGAAGTGCTACGCGTGTTCTAGAACCAAGACGACAGCTGTTATCGGTGAAATGGCGCGTCACGCACAAGAGAGCACGGTGAGTGCCCTGAAAAAGAGTGTATTTGCGGTTGCCTTGGATGGCAGTAACGACAGCCAAGCGCAGCTGTACCCGGTCATGGTTACGTATTTTGTTGAAGAATTGGACGTGATTGATAGCAAACATCTTGCGCTGAGCACCCTAGAGGGCCAGTCAACTGGGCGCAATATCGCCAGATTGCTGATAGATACTCTGAATTCCTTGGACATACCATGCATAGCTTTTGGCTCTGACAATGCCAACGTCATGCTGGGAAAGAAAAATGGCGTAGCGGCAGCGCTGACTGAAGCCCATGAAAACATTATAATTGGCTGTCCCTGCCATTTAATCAACATTGCAGCAGAAAAAGCACCGTGTTTTCTCCCAGCGAAGGTGGACAAAGTCCTCGTAGATATTTTTTTTTTTTTTTAAGTACAAAAAGAAAAGCTGCCCTTAATTAAGCTCTTTGAGACGAAAAAATCGATTTTTTGAAACTGACATTTTCAGAATCTGTAGCTATTATTCCTTTAATTCGCCAGGTTTCATATCTCGCGGTGTAGTATTTGGGCCACAGAATACAGAATCAATTTATAGCATCACTGTCAGCTGAAATCCGCAAAAAAAAACCCGGGGCGCGTAGGTCGTTTTCTACTTGCGCGATCGCAGCCATCTTGGTCTTGTTGGAAAGAGCGGCTTTTCTTTTCCCATTTCTCGCCACAAGTGCCTCCGCTGGCTTACTGGTGATGGTGAAAAAAGTCCAAACGCGCGGTTCTATTCGTGGAGCAAGCACACGTGATTGAAAAGAGCGCTGTGATTGGCAGCGCAAAGTTCCTGTCGTCTGCTCCTCCGCAGTCGTTGGGTTGTGACGAGTGCGGCACGATGTCGGAAGCAACGCCGAAGTTTTCCACGGGTCACAAGTTTGGCAAAAGGAAGAAACGATCGGCCTACAACTTCAAGAAGCGCTCAGTTCCTTCGGCCGGCGTCGAGAATAGTCCGCTGCGGACAGTATCAAAGTGGACTTAGGCCTAACCGGATCGCCGACGAGTGAATGCATTCCGGACAGCAGCCGCGTTCAGCACGACACCGAAATATTGCAGCGTACGGAATTGTTGCAGAGAGAAATGGAAGCCCAAGAAAAGCTACAAATTCTTTCTTCAACACCGGCCACCAAGCGAAAGATGGATTTTTTCACTCGTGCTGACGATGTTGCGGCTGCGCCATCGGACATCGAGACGGGCTTCGTTGTCGTCAATTTGGACTCAATGAACGCGTTGATGTGATTTGTGAAGCGCAAAGTGTGCGGCGGTAGCGTCACGGTAGGGGAAGGTGAACGTGAATATGGCCTCGCCATAAAGATTATTATCGAGTGTGCGTGCTGCAGTGATGTTGCGTCGGCGTGGAGCTCGCCCCGTGTGAAGGGAAAAGAGAAGTGGAACCTGTTCGTTGTGAACGTCCTTGCTGCGCGCACGATGCAAGCCACCGGGAATCGACAAACGGCACTCAATGACGTTTTTGCGACCATGAACAATTTTGCACCGTGGCCTCCACAACAAAACTTGGCAAAGGTATGTGAAGAAGAAGCTGGCGCCCGTGGCAGTTCTTGCTGCCGAGAAGCAAACGTCTCTGTGCGCGCAATCGGTCCAGGATCTATATGGTAAATTGCAGGTTGCAAATCTCGGAAACATTGCTGTGTCATACGACGGTTTCTGGATGACGCGCGGCCACTCGTCCCATATCGGCGTCGGCACGGTCATCGAGCTGTTTACTGGACTGGTTCTCGATTACGTGGTCCTGAGTAATTTTTGCGCTAGTTGCGAGCGTGCCCCAAGTGAAGATGACCTGGCATACAAGGCTTGGAAGGAAACCCATGCATGCCAGAAAAACACCACCAAGAAGGCTGGTGAAATGGAAGTTGAGGCTGCTCTCACCCTCTTCCAGAGATCACTGCAACGGCACAACCTGAGATACACCACCCTACTCTCAGATGGTGACAGACCACCGCCGAGCAGTGGCATCTGCAAACAAGTGCAAGACCATTGCGGACATGCAGCACGCTTTCAAAAAACGCCATTTGGGTGGCCATAGTCAGTCTGACTACATCCCTGGTGCCGTCTAGTCACTTACATTGCTAAATATTGCAATATTTTCTCTACATTTTTGATTAAAAGAGAGCCAATCTCTTTTTTCTCGTTTTCTCAAAACACCGATTCTTGACTTCTTGCTTATTTGCAGAAGCGATATCTCTGCCTTCAATGGAGGTAGAACCATAATTTTTGTTGTGGCATGTAGCTAAAAGTGCAAAGCACACAATGTTAGGAGCAGATTTTGCAATTTACGTTTTAAAAATTTTAAATTTTGCTCTAGGTCAGACAGTAGGGCACCCACATTTGAATGGTGGACATTGAAATGCTATAACATCGCAAATATTTGTTTTATCAAAAAAAGTGCTCCTAGCAATTGTATATATTATGCTTTCTAGTGCCTAGCAAAGTGTCAATATGATTTTTTTTTAGTGTGGTTACTTTTTCATTGTTTCTGCAAATTGTGAACAATTAATTTCATCTATCTTTTGAACTAATTGGACAATTGGAAAAATAGTTACATATTTGAAATTAGCGCAAAAAACTGAATCGGACTACCTAGTTTTATCAAGTTAATTAAGAAAATTAAGAAAAATAGCTTTAAGAGCCATGTCCCCTCCTTAAGCATTTCTAAGAAATGCATAACGTTGAGTACCGAAAAATTCTGAAGCACGCGCCAACCCGATGGCTGTCGCTTGGGAAATGCCTGGAAAGGTTAATGAATCAATGGGGACATCTGTTGAGTTGTTTCCCTTCATGAGGTGAAAAAAGATGCCGCAAGTGCGCAATTTCTGTCATACTACCAAATTCCAGACTCCAGTGGTGTCGGCGCAAAGTACAGAACTGTAGCACATGCCGTGCAAATTGAAGAGAAAGAAGGCAGCAAATGCTGCACCAGTGGCAGTAAAAAAGGCTAAGGCCACTGATATGGTGGACCAGAGTAGGCCACCATGCATAGCACGTGAAGAGGGGCTGTTTCAGTTTTTTGAGCTCAGACGTCAACAAAGCGTGCTGTCTTTTTTTGAATAACACCATTCCTGTCTTTGAGGCATTGAACTGACGGCTGCAGTCTCAAGCTCCTCAAATACACGCATTGCAATCTTTACTTTTTGGGCTTCTTGAAGACCTCCTTTCAAGGTTTGTGCAGCCACGCCTTCTAAAGGAACAAAGGACCTACTTACAGTTGATTACCATGACAAAGATGGACAGAAGGATGATGAAGACATTGTGGTGGGACTGGAAGCCAAACGCATTGTTCAGAAACTCAAGCCAAGTGAGCAAGAACAATTTTATGAAGCTGTTCGGAAGTACATGATCGCTGCCTACGATTATATTCGCCTCAAATTCCCTTTGGCTGACAATGCAGTAATTCTAGAGTCTCAGATCTGAAATCTATCGACATTATGTCCTTTCAGAATGTGCTTTTCTTTGTGGAACAGTTTCCGGTCTTACTACCACTAAAGCAGCAAGAGTCGAAAGACCAAGCTTTGAATTCTCTGGAAATGGAATTTGTCAAACTTCAGGTGTTTGACATTCTCCAAGATGTGCTGCAAGAGGAACGTGCTGACAGGCATTGGAGCGCCAGCTGAAAGGCACAGATGGGCGAAAGAAATTTAGCCCTATCTCAGCAGTAATGCTGGAAATCCTCTGTATACCACACAGCAATGCTGAATGTCAGAAGCAGTTCAGTATTGTAAAAAAAAAATCTCACCCAGTTCAGATCATGTATGTCCGACACAACCCTCAGTCACATTCTTTTGGCTAAATGTCGCAGGGGCGAACACTGTTAGTCTCGGCAGTACTCAAAGGAATTTCTGAAAAGGGCAGCATCTGCCACATCGAAGATTCCCCAACAGTGAGCAGTGATTTGGCACGGCAGTGGTTTTCAAACAAAAACCACCCAATTTACGCTTTTTTTAACTGAATAAAAACAACTCATTCAATATAAATGCCTCGTAACTTCTTCATCCCCCCCTCCCTGGTCTGATGAGACCTCCCTAATGCCTTTTCTGTGAACCTGGCAGATATGCTTAAGGTTGGCTCACAGTGATCAGATCCATTTGTCATAACCGATTATGTGCTATGGCAGCATTGTCATAAGTGGGTTTTTTTTATCACAGAAACCATGGAAAGGCTGATGGAGTCGTGGTAGTCCGTTATTATATTAGATATATTGTTCTAAGCGGGTTTGACAGTACTTCAAAGCGAGACATCCTGCTTCGAAGCATGCTGCCATTTTGCCAACACGAATTTGTCATATGCAAGAGTCGCAAATGCTGTGTTCGAGAAGTAGCGTATGTAGTGCAATTGCTCATTAGAGCTCAATTTGAAATATTGTTTCGTGGGTGCAAAGTTTAAAACATGTTTACCCATCTGCTTCTGTGGCCATTGTATGCTGACAATACATTCCGCAGTGTCAGGACACCGTCCCTGCACTCATCGCAGCTTTGGTTGTTGTGTTGTGTTGGTTTTTATGGTGCATAGGCATCTAAAAGGCCATCATGCGCCAAGCACAAGGCTGACTGAGTTGTGCTAAAGATACTTTTTCACACTTAAATCATAGTTGGTGTAGAACTTTTACTGCTTTCAAAAAATCTGAAACGCATGAAATCTCAAGGGAATTTTCTCCTAGCAAAAGGCATGGATGTAGTGGTATGTGTTCATTATAGAAACTTATCTATATAGATCTATAAACCTGCAGGAGGCATGTCCTATCAGAGCCCCAGCTCTTTTGCGAGAGGACCTTTAGCACATTTAGCACTTGAGAAGCTTTCTTCTTTAGACTATTTATGTATGGTAGGAAGGTAAGTTTCTTATCAAGAGTTAGGCTTAGGAATTAGTGGTTTAGAAATAAGTTGGGATCAATCTGTAACCTTTAAGTGGAAAAAGAACAGCTACAGTTTTTTGTTTGGAGAATTTAAATCCATTTTTGTCTGCCCAGGTAGCAAGCTTATTTAATGTTATCTGTATTTGCCTCTGACATGCTGGAGGATATGCAGGCTATTTGCAAGTCATCCACATAAACAGAATACATAATGGACTTAGTTATTATTTTTGCTATTGAATTCATTTTCACTATGAAGAGAGTGGTGCTTAAAATACATCCCTGAGGTACACCATTTTCCTGAATGAAGTTTCTTGAGAGGGTTGAACCCGGGCGAGCTTGAAATGAGCGGTCAGACAAGAAATCTTTCAGGCAGTTAAGCATCCCGCCACACAACACCTTGTTATGCTGTCTTAAGAGAATCCCTAATCTCCAGGTAGTGGCATGGGCTTCCTCCATATCAAGAAAGACTGCCAGGCAATGCTGTTTGTGTACAAAAGCTTCTCTGATCGTGTTCTTTAGTCAGGCGAGATGGTCAACTGGAGTGCAGAGCATTCCTTTTTAAACCCACATTGGTAGACATCAAGATGTTTACGGAATTCAAGTGTAAACGTTGGTCTAATATTCAGGATATTTTCGAAGGATTTAGGAAGGCAGGTTGCGAGTGCTATTGGTCTATAACTGCTAGAGAAAGTTGCCGTCTTACCAGGTTTGAGGTAGTGTGCAATTGTAGCCCTTTTCCAAGCTTCGGGTACTTTTCCTGTGACCCTTATTTTATTAAGGAATTTTAAAAGAGCTCCTACAGCAGGTTCAGAAAGATGTGCTAGCATCTGGTAATGGATTTCATCTGGACCAGGTGCGGTCTGTTTACCGATGGACAGTATTCTGTTGAGTTCTTGTAGAGTAATTAAATTACTATAAACCTCCGTGGCATTACCACTTGTGGGGAGTCCATATTTTTCAGCAGTGATTTTGTGCTTCAAAAAAGAGTGTAGGCAATGAACTTGAAACTTTGGGAAAATGTTGTCCCAATATGTCCGCAAGAAACTACTGGGATGGACTGTGGTCGTATGTCTAGGTGATCTTTCAATGCCTGTGTTGTACATTTAAATAACATGTGGTTTCACAGCAGCAAAGCGCAAGCCAGAAGAGGACACTCCTGCCAAATTGCTTGATGACTTGTTCCGCAAGACCAAGGCCAGCCCTTGTATCTACTGGCTGCCTCTTACCGAGGAACAGGTACGACATTGTGGTCCTTAATCAATGGGCCAGCATACTGTGATACTTTAGTAAAAGCTCGTTAATTTGAACCTCTAGAGACTGGAGAAAATTTTTAAATTACACAAAGTTTTGCATGAACCAAAAAATATCACAGACAACGGCCGCTTGCATTATGGTAAATTTGTTTGGTGAAAGAGTGTGCGCCTGCTTTCGAGGTGAGAAATGTGCTGTGGTGACCGTTTTTCGCATTACCCTCAATGCTTTATTGCGTGCACACTGTCCAGAGTCTCAAACAAAACAGCTGTAAAATTATAAGGGTCTTTGCATTGAATGCGGCCGTGATGTGCGTGAGAAGACTTCACTGTGCAACACGTGACAAACTCACATTTTTGTCACACTTGAAGAAGCACACTGATGGAAGGAAAGGAAATGTGCAGCGGTGCCATTCAGCACCCAAAACTGTGCGCAGCTGAGCTCTATTGGCCAACCGATCCATGGCAACTAGCTGCCATCGCCACAGCCTGGAGCTATTCTCAGAGATCTGTTCTTACCTGATTGGAGCTATTTTTATGATCGCTTACCATGCCAGTCATACCTGGATGTGGCCTCCCTTTGAGCAGCTATTAAAATTAACAGCTGCTGTTCGTTGGATTCTGATTCAATAAGCGTCCTACACCGCAGACACAGCCCCGGATCTTTGAATTATCCGGGTTTACGACTTAATGGGGGTGAAAGTAATGAGTTTTTACTGTAAATGCTATGCAGGTAGAAGTGCATGCTTGAGTGATCAGAATTATACTTAATGCTGAATTTGGTCAAAGACTTTGTTGTGAATCTCTTTACGGTCGCCGGAGGCAGCGCTAGCAGCGACTGACTGATGCCGATGCCGCCGCTAGCGAGTCAAGACACGTAACTGCGTAAAATGTACTGGGCTACAGGTGCGGGTTATGGCTATTGCTATGGCGGCTTCCTCTGCAGCTTCTGGGGAGGTGTCTGGGGGAGAGGTAATGGGATAAGAGGGGATGGTGAGGAATCCCGACCGCGGCGGCTGCGCTTCGATGAAGGCGAAATGAAGAGGCGTCCGTGTGTTGTGCGATGTCAGCGCACGTTAAAATCTCTTTACACACCTAGACTTTTTTGTTTAATGCATGCTGAACATAACTAAAGTGTATGCTTGAGTCATCATACTAATTATAGTTATTGCTCAACTTTATCGAGGGCATTATAGTAGAATCCTTCACGCACCTAGTTTTTTGTTTAAGGTTTTAGTGTCTCGTGGTTTCCTTTTTCCTAAGTAATGTAATAACAAAGCAAATAAGCAAAAAGGTGGTTCCTTACTGCAGAGTGCATCTCCTGTCTTTACGAGAGGATGTCACTTAAGGGGCCACTAATCTTAACACCATCTTTCTCGGTTATGGGCAGCCTTGAACGAATTTCAAGCCTTGAGCAGTTGCACAAACTAATTTTGGACACTCGAGTTCCTTCATTACATGCCGGATGAATTGGAAATGATATGCTGGGAGTGGTATTTTAAAACCGTCGTTGATACTGGTACAATTCCCTGCTTCTATTTTGAGTTATGCCCTTACTACCACCAGGTGCTGAGGTTTGCCAGAATAGGCCAATATTTTTGTACTCATTTCTGACACCAAACTCTCCCTGTGACATCAAAAATGCACTCATAGGTAGCACGCAAAGAAGAAGAGCGGAAGCAGCGGAGGCAAGAGCGGGAGCGGCGGCGGCAGCAGCAGCAGCTCCAAGAGGAGGAAGACCGCCGCAAGCGAGCTCTTGCACGTGACGTTGCTGCGAAGGCGAAGCAGGTACTGTTCCTAGCCTGCGAAAGTGTAGTTCATAGTACAGAACCAATTCGTTCGTAGTGTGGTCTCAACAGTGACCTGAAGGGTTCATTGGCACCTCTCTGTAATGTTTTTGGACAATCGGACTGCATGTTATGCATCTAGCATAACAAATACCTTAAAACCTCAATTTTTAAATTCATGACAGCCTGTATAGTTCCAGCCAATGCATATTATAAGCACGTGGTGTCAGATGCTCATTAATTAAGATGCTGCTGGGCATGCAACAGTTGAATGAAACAGGTTCCCAAACTGAGACTTGTGTCAAGGCAGCATTGGCACAGCTGGACAATGTCCAGCCTGAATTGCATGATGAGTGCAGCAGTGGGCACAGATGACAGCAGGAGCAGGGGGATGACAGCCCAGTAGGAGCACTGGAATACGGGGCAGGCTAAAAGTGCATAGTTAAAAGGGGGTAAATGCTCCTAGTACCGGCTCTCTGGAGCAGCCCAAAGAGGTGCATGGTTGCTGATGGATCACGTGCACTCAAGAATTTTATGCATGGAATCTGCAGTTCACTAAAGTGCGAATCACACGCATACCTGACAACCCTCCCAATTCGCACGGACTGTGCATTTTTGTACTTTGAGATTGTTGCCTCTGCCCACACAAGATTTTTTTTTTTTTTTTTTTTTTTTTTTTGTTGTTTTCTTAAACAGAAGCGGAGCTGCATCGTAATCCCTAGCATCATTGCCTGCACTAGCACCATTGGCATCCTTAGCCGTTTAAAGCTTCTTGTATGTTCACTGTTAGCTAGTCTGGCTGTGTACAGTGCACGGTGTAAAGTTTAAATTCTTGTGTGATTGATGCCTATCAGGCGATATCAAAGCCCAAGAAAAAATATTTGGAGAAGTTTTCGAGATTTTGTAGTTCTGAATGTCTGTATTTCGCGACATCGAGAAACTGCAAACATTTTGCTCAACTTGTGGATGCGACATCAGCATGTCTGACAGTAGCAAACATGATTTGAAACTGAAACTAGAGCAGAATTTCGCTCATCAACGTGGAATGCAACCCCCAACATCAGCTGCAGGTGAAGGGGCCATCAGTCTCGACCATGCTTTGAGTTAAGCTGCTTCGACACATTTTTGAAGCTAGCAAAGTCTGCTACTGCAAGGTCCATGCATTGGACACTGCCTGAAAGGCCCTCCTGCCCCTTAACATTGAATTGCAACATTTAGTGCAGAGTCGTCTGCAGCCGGCCTGTACATCGTTGATTCCAAGATTGTTGGTAACATTGCATGCTCTGCGGGTAATTTGGCCGAACCCCGCAAGTTTCAGGGCGATAAAACACAAACTGAAGTGAGAGGAACGCCTACTATAGTGACGAGTGACCGCAGTTGATAAAACGCGCCGTTTCAGCACCGACGCCGCATTTCCGTGGCAGACGCAGCAGTCTCCGCTGCTTTTACTGCCGGAACATGGCACTAGTTCGTGCTTAAAAGCTGTAAAAAATAACAAAAAAAGACACCGGGCGAGCAGCGCGCGTCCATCGCTTCCATGCGGTCGCTCACGGATTCCCATGCATCGGTAGTGGGTAGAGGTGTGCACGGGCTCAGGCCGGCCCGAAAACCCGTAGCCGGCTTGGCCCGCCAATACCTGAGCTGGGCTCGGGCTACTCTGAAGTCCTCTGCGTCGGGCTCGAGCCGGTCTCGGGCCAGGCTATATTTGACTTGGGCGGGCCGGGCCGGACACACCGAACCCTGTACTGCAAAGCGCAAATATGGCCATAGTGCGATGCATCCTCTGACATCCTACCAACCCGAGAGCGTCTGAGTTCTCATCCTACGTCGATCTGCCTGTCCACCAATGCGCCCGCGCCATTAATAGGCGTTTCATTATCAGTTTCGAGATTAGCGCCCTGCTGACCCCTCTCAAGTCTCTTTTGTGGCTTGCTCATGGCCTCGACATAGCCTCGTTGGAAGCGGGGCATAACTCCTATAGTCCAAGTTGCAGCACCGTGAAAGGCACACAGCCACAAAATTAACCCTTTGCTCATAGAGCCTGCGCGCTTTTAGAGAAGCAAGGAAGATGTACAAAAAACTTGTTTTCATGAGAACGCATTAGTTATTCCAGCCCTTAGTGAGAGCAGCGGAAGAAACTTCAGCGCTGCCAGATTCATGATCCGGATTTAAGCCGGGCCTTAATTATGAGCACTGGGCCGTGCCGGACTAAGGCCCTTTCAGTGTCGGGCTGGGCTGTGCTCGAGCTCAAAATTTCGGCCCGTGCACACCTCTAGTAGTGGGAACAGTGGAGCACGCTGGAAACTTGAGGCAGAGCCTGTTTCCATGGGCAGCAATGGTGGGCGAGCGCGCGGACCAGTGTTATAACGGCGGCGCCAACGTGCGCGCTCTCTCCAGACTGAATCTTCCTCCACCCCTTTTCCCCACTTCACCGCAGCAGCAGTTGCGCCGCGCGATCGCGAAACGTCCGCTTCTATGACTTCAAATAATTCTGATTTAATGTAAACACCTTCAAGATGGTTTCCCTTACACCAAATCTTAATCTGGCTTTCGTTCTACATTGTCCTTTTGGGTTTTCACACGCAAACTGCGTGTAACGAAAACCTGGATATAACGAAAAATCGTGGACATTTTACAATTTCGTCATAACCAGGCTTAACTGTATTTGTTAATTCATTCAAAAATTGCTGCCACCACCCAGCATTTGAACCCCGCGCTGCCAAGCGTAGTCTTTGAAAACCACCATAGAAAGTTTTCACGGCTAAATGATAGGTGACAAGAACATCGGGGTCAGTGACATCGTGTTGGGAGATGGGGCAAGCTGGAACATGCGCCAACCGGATCCTTGTTGCAGCGAATGCGAGCAACGTTGTAGGCTTGCAGTGTCCGGTGTGACAGACCACGTTATTCTTGTGCGCACTAGTTTTGCACGCCGCTTGCGGTGAGCGAGATACGTTCTTATGGAAAGTGCTGTGCCGAGATGGTGAAGGGGAAAGTAGTGATTACACGTGCACGGCCAGTAAATTGAAAATAGCAGAAAAGCACAGAATTCCACCAAGCACATTGTCGACATACAGCTAGAAGCAATATGTGAGGGAACACAGGAGTGTGTGGCCTTTGCAGTTAGCAAAGCGCTCCCACCAACAGAAGACAAAAGAATGGGTGGCACCAGGGGCATACTCAGAAAGAGCAGCTGACAAGCTTTCTTTGCGTGCGCCTTTACCGATGATTCCCATCGCCTGTCGGTGGCAGCGCTTTACAAAGTGTGGAGGCCACGCGCTCCCGCGTTCCCTCTAATTTTGCTTCTAGCTGTACATCCGCAACAGGAAAGCCATCGAGGATGCTTATGGAGCAGATGTCAGCAGCAGGAGAATGCTACAGTTACGGTTAGGCTACGGTTAGCTAAGTATCCTAAAGTTGAGACCACTGTTATCACATGAGTAAAATAAATGAGAAGCGCAGATCTGCCATGCTGCGGCTCGATTGTTATGGCGAAAGCGGTCGATTTCGCCCTGCTCATGAACGTGCAAGATTTTGTGGCCTCCGAAATATGGTTACACCACTTTAGGGACAGACATAACCTTGTCTTCTGTGTGTTGTCCGTTGAAGCGAAGCAGGTAGACGCAGAAACGTGCACAACATGGTGAAGCGGTGCCTTGAGCAGGGCGGAGAAGGTCCCATTTTTTTGTAATCGGGAAGGCACATACGGCCCGGTGTTTTAAGAACATTAAAACACTGCCAACAGAGTGCATGACCAACACCAAGGCATGGATGACTGGTGGCTGCTCAAGTTTGATCGAAGGATGGAACAAAGGAAGAGAAGAGTCTTACTTATTGTCGCTGACTGCTCAGCACACAAGGTCGACGCCGAGCTGGAAGCTACAAAGTTTGCCTTTCTGCCCGCCAACACGACTGCAGCACTGCATCCGATGGACCACGCCACATGCTGAAGCATGCGATATTGTACACAGGTAACCAGAAGAGCTGCAACATCCAGTTACTTACAGCACTCCACATGTTGGTGCAGGCATGGGAGCAGGTCACGCCATCCACAATAGCAAACTGTTTCGGCTTCGCTGCTGGCAGCATGTAGGAAAGTGGCAATGACGGGAGTCGGGAACACCTGCCTGCAGCGATGTGTGCTGCACTATGTCAATTTCGGTGACTATGTTAATGTAGGCAGCGGTGTGCGGTGCCCTTACTGATGAGGACGATATTGCTCAAGTTGTGGGTGAGCAGTCTGTCCCAGAAGAGGCAGAAGATGAGAACGACGAAGAGAAAGGGGCGTCTATGCGTCCGTCCGTGGCACAAGTAATCGGAGCGCTGAATATCATGCGCGCCTTATCTTCAGCTTCGAAGAAGGGGAAGGAGACTTCCTGCATCACATTCGCGAACTATAAGACAGGGTGGCGACTAGCCCTCAAAGAGGAAAGGCAGAAGGTGATGACTGGTTTTTCCTTTTTTTTTTTTTTTTTTTTAATGTTTTTCTTGCCCTCCGGGTTTCAAATTCGTCCATTTTCGCTTACTGTTATTAGTTCGAGTTTTCATAATTCGAATTAATACAGTACTAAAAGCTCAACTTGTATCCCACAGGTTTGTAAACCTGTGGGATACGAGTTGCTTTTACTGTATTAGGAAGGTGAAGTACATCAGGTGATGAAAGTGCAGTGTACGTTCGAGAACCAGCAGGCACTTACTGGGCGAAAAATAGCTTTGGGTGCACCTACTCTGGCACAGGTTGCTGTATTTTTAGTCATTTTAATGCATTTAGCGCAGCAAAGCATAGAAATTGGTGTCAGAATTGTACAGCTGTCACACCCTTAGCCAAATTGTAATCAGAGGTTCATGGTGCCTTCCTTGCATAGAATTGTTTTGCATTTTTTAGGGTTTTTCATTTTCTGCTTTTTTTTTTTTTTTTTTTTTTTCTCCAGGAGTCCAAGCGTAGTGGCAGCCGAAGCCCTGTAAGGCGGCGTTAGAAGCTACTATTAATTCGATGAATTTCAGCAACCAATAATAAGTGTTCACGCAAGTCCATGTCGACAACAGGCGGGGGACTCCTCCCCGGCACCTTCATCTACGCCCTATCTGCCTGTCACCAGCATGTGTCAGGTAGTAGAGCTTTCTTGCGGCCCCACCTGTTTCCCCAGTCCACTCCATCCCTTTTAGTAGTTTTGTCCCTCTGGTTATAGTGCTTTCTTTTTTTTCTTTTTGTGTTTAAGATTTGTGGGAATGCATGATGGTTGTTTCTCTTTTGTGTAATTTTTAGAGCCATTGTGTGGAAGGTGACAGATATGCACTCATGTTGTTGCTAGGTAGTTTCCGCTGCTAGCAGATGATGGTAAGTATGGACAGAATGTTGTAGACATGCAAGAACCAGAGGGACAAGCTCTCCCATCCCACCCTTTTCCCATGCATTAAGTTTTGAGCTGCACCAGAGGATTCCGGCCTTGGAGAGGACCAAGCAGCAGCAGCTAAGGGGCACGCATCACAAACATGGCAGTGTCTTCTTGCAGATAAATGGGGAGAGGGCCCTTGGACTGCTTACATGCGGAAGCCTAGTTAGCTGCCGGCTAATCTTCCCGGGGGTCGATGAGCCTGAGGCAGGAATACGTCGCAGATGCACCACAATGCCCGAAAAAAAAAAGAAAAAAAGAAAAGAAAGAAGAAAACAGCTGACCTGCGTGTCGTTACATCATTTGGAACTGATCTCCACTGCTCTTTTGAGAAGAATGCTACCTGGCTAAACGCCATCCTGTGTGCTTTGAATCAAGACGGGACCCGGGACTGCGTCACAGGCCAGCAGCTCGTGCAACATTGACGCCTCTGTCGATAAGCTTGCAGTGGACTACAGCAACCTTGCTCTTAACATGGCTCTGTATTTCACATTTGCATTCATCAATTATTGCCCAAATGTCAGGGTAAATGATTCCATAAAACTTCGTGACGTCGACGTTCCCATTGACTTTTTTTGTTCATTGACATTCTTGTTTCACATTCACAGAATGAAGTGTTATATATCAATAAAATAACATCAGGACTGTTGCTTCTTTTTTTTCCTGTGCATCAAGATCTAGTCACAAGACATGATGATGCAACATGATGCACATGGTGTAACACTAGCTTTGGCCATAAATCAAGAAGTAGACCAAATGGCACAAAATAATTGTACAAGTCAAGGTTTTAAGAAGACTCAGTTTATTATGTGAGCCAACTGAGTATGTATAAAATGAAAGCCATCGGGTTCAAATCACTCGTAAAAATGTGCATGAGTAAATTACTCAGGTTAATTTGCCGGGGTGTACTGAATGGGGTGTTCTGCTAATGCAACATCAGACAACAAAGGTGGCTATATAGCTTTCACAGAACTGAGGAAGCAAATCCAAACAGCTGTTTAATCTGTTTGTGCAGGCATTGTCGTGTTGCAACGATGCCATGAACAAGCACTAGTAAGAGGCCATCTACTTGATGATCGCTCTGTAATGCTGTACATGCACAGTCTGTGCATTAAACTACTCTTGTGATGCTATAATCCATGTAAACAGTTTCAACCTACTGTAAGTGAATTTGGAGACACATTTGGTTAAAGGTGACACCACACCTGCTGTTCGATGTGGCCCGCACTCAAAATTTCTCATTTTGTGCCGTATGGAGCCATAAAAAAGTGGCTTAAAAACTGGAAAGAGTTCTGTTCCCCAAGTATCTGCTGCTAGCCACTGCAGTGCACATATGTGGACCGCAGTTGTCAAGTTGGGGGGTCATGCCAGCAGTTTGTAACAGTTGGGGTATGTACTACAAAAGGAGCGTCTGTATCACAATTATTTGGTAGTCTACCACTTGCTGCTATTTGCCATTTGTGTGGAATTTTGTAATGCTTGGGAAAAAGCATGGGTTGCAAAGGGTTAATTTTTATCACTCCATTTCTTCACTATCTGAATACTGCCACATACCAGTAAGCCGAGAACACTTTTGTAAATGACACATCGATCTCTGCTCTGCAGTGCAAGCTTCAGCATAGTTTAAAAATGATTCCCATCGCATTTTATTCTGGTCCAAGTGAAATGAATGGGAAATGAGTAGGTTTTGAAGGACCTCATTCATTCCCCCTAACAGCAAATAAACAATATTTAGGAAAGTAGAGCTAGACTACCATGAAGTGCAGCTGTAGATTTCTTTGCTGCTTCTGTAGACTTGCTTTGTTAGTGATTAGAGCTGCGTGCAAGCTGTAAGTGCAGCTGAAGTGATGGTGACACAAAGAAATGATTGTGCTGCTTAACTTCACCGAATAGCAATTCCAGTGAAGCACCAACCAAGCCTGCACCACAAGAAAGCTAGCAACGAGAGTGCGACTGCGGTCAAGTTTCCATCTTCACAGATTTTTTTTCTTTAAGGGAGTGCCTTATTCTAGGTTGAAAAAAAAAAAATAATCCTCACGCACTACAGGTGCTTTGGTGCCGCACTATGCTGCCCACTGCTGTTTTGATGCCAAGGGTGAGCCGCAACAAAGGCTCATGATGCCACGGCACTAATCTCAAAATTCGTACTGAAACATCTGCACTGGTTTTACCGAAGCGGGGGAGGCTAACAACACTAGATAGCCCACTTGTGGCCCATCTTGCCAGTCATTTATGGGCGGCGCAGAATCTGTTCATGGTGAGAGCGCATTCTCATGCACCAAAAGGACGCTATATTTGTCTTTGTTGCATGTACTCTGGATTGACGGTTCCAGGCCAGTCCGCCCAAGACAAATAACTCTCAACTCAAATTTAATAAATACAGGCCAAATGCCTGTGCCGAGCTCTACCCATGATACATGGCCATAAATAGGTTGTCTTGCAAAGCTATGTGCAGTTTACAGCTGCTTACATCAGTTATTGGCATAATTTTGAGTGGCCATTATATATATTGCTCTAGGGTATAATCTTCGGAGTTTCTTATTACTGGACCATGCAAATGGTAAATAAACATATTCATTAAGGTAAACATGTTCAGGGTGGCATCAAAATGCAGTAAATACAAGCTTCCATTTTTTATTAACCATGTGTAGTGTCAAAATTCACTGAAGAAAGGTCTAGCAGGTCCAGTAATCATTATGGGTGTGCAAATATTGAATACCTGACGAGTTTAAAAAAAAATTGTTTTAAACATTTTTACATGTTTTGGCGGCCATTTGTCTTGTCAGAGGTGCGTGCACAGTCAGAAAAACATTGAAAGCTGCATAAAAAGGAATAGAAAACAAACTGTCAAAAGTGTTTGACCCTAGAAATGTGCTCCAGAACTCATTTTATTGCTCCAAATCTGCTCCAATATGCTTGCTTCCACCCCTGATCACAGTAATTTTATCTGATGGAAAATTGCAGTATGGTTGTCTGAATATAAATGAGAACATTTTTTTTACTCATTTTGTAAAGTGCTTTGCTTTGCACGCAGTGTCAGGAAGGCCCCCTGCACAAATCAACCGCATTGCATTCTAATCATGCTCCACTGCACAATCCACGCAGTCGTAGAGTTTCTTACACTAACTAGAGGGAAAGCTGAGGGCGCTGCACTTCAACCACCATGGGCGCGCTAAGAATCATGGGCCGTGCCCTACTTGATGTGGGACATTGTTTTTTTCGGGTGCACGGTGTGGCGTTACTATGATGTTTCTTTTTTCATCATCATCTCGAGATGCGTACATAAACCGCAAAAGCCATAGTAGCGAAGACTCAAAAGCAGACGTCGCCAATAAAAGTTTCTCTTGATTGCACAGCTATAAATATTTCCAAAACGTTTTTTTTTTTTTTTTTATTATTTCAAAGTGTGCCTATTAAGTGCAAAATATTGATATTTGTGCTGCTCAAAAGCTAAGCCAATAGGAGAAAGAGCCATCGCTTATACTGGATAAATTTCACACTGACATGCCACTTCTCTCTCTTTTTGCAATTTATAGTCACGAAATTGAATGTTAGAACATTGTTTACGGTATCACAATGTTTATCTTTGCATTAGTTTTGGCCAAACGTTGTAGTTCTGCACTCGGTAGCTCTCCGGCCCATGATGCTTTGAGCTACCATGGTGGCTGAACTGGTCGTCAGGAAACTCCATGTAAGCTCCCATAGATGGCAGCACAGCTTTCCCTCTAGGTAAGAGTAAGAAACTATGCACACAGTCAAGCATTATGGTGAAAATTCTGAATTTTTGAATATTTTTGTTGAAAATTCTGTATATCAGTTTTTCCAATATTCATACCAACATACTCATATTGAAATATTCACACACCCCTAGTAGTCACACAAATTAAAATTTACCACGGCATGGTGCAGAAATAAAAAGGAAGGTAGCCACGTCACATAATGGTGTGTGCAACTGTGTATTCCTAGAGCGTTTTTTTCTTTGGCCATGAAAATGAAAGTAAAGGATGACCACTGGCATTCACTTGTATATCCAGTGCTGGCTTTATATTGCTTAAAATCTTTATGAGCAAGCCAAGTACGCCTGATGCTGCTTAATGATATAGATCTTGGTGTGCTGGTGTTGAGGGCAACTCTGGAGTTTTTCATGAGAATTCTAATGAAACGTCTACAATCGAGACAGAGCCATGGTTTGCCTCTCCGATCCGATTGTTTCCACCAAGTTCGGAAGCCATGTTGCAATTCATCCCAGTGCAAATAGATTTTAAAGTCTTCCATTTCTGTGGCCTCAGTTAAGATTTCTGCGGGCAAAACTGCATACCTAATGTCACAATATCATTACTGCTAGCTCCCCACACCACAAATTTTGGGGATTTTTCTAGGAATGAACCGAGTGATCATTCCCAGTTATTTTAGTCATTCAATGCACATAGCCGTGTTTTCCAATGTCTGAATTTCATTCACCAGAGCAGCTTTCTGGTCATGAACAGTACTGGTTTGTTGTTTTAAAACAGTTCTACATTTATATCCTGAAAAATGAATTGAAAAAAAAAAAAAAAAAAAAAAGGAATGTGATGTTATCATTGACTTAAAATGTTTTAAAAGCACCAGAATTGCACTCTAAGCAATGGTTCATACAAGGATGGACAGTGTGGCACATGGAAACTGCTGAACCTTTCCAAGTTAAGGTCAGTTGATTAAAAAAAGAACATTCACATTAGCCAATATATTTTCAACCGTGCTGACAAGTAGTAGCGCTGCATGACAGCTTTTGTACGTGAAAATTCCACTGACAAAGCAGCCCTCCATTCTACATTGAATCGTGCTGCTGTACAGTATAATGCCAACCGCTATTCTACCAAGGAGGGCACAGGTGAAAAATAGAAGAAAGATGCACCTGGTGTAAATGCAGAAATCGTACAGTTCTAATTTTGTGATGCAAGTTGATGGAGAGCGAATGCTTGTGCCGTGTCGCCTGGCAATGCCTTTAGCTCAGTCTCGTGGGCAAACACTTGCCATAGTTGCTCAAGCTCTCTCTCCAACTTCCTGGGGGGAGGGGTGGGATATAAAAAAAAAAGTATTCTTGAAATAAAGCACAGGACACAGTAACCTCTGCAAAACGCTATGTACGTTTAATCTGGAATCATTTGGTGCTGCTGCTGGCCACTCGTGAATCCACCATGAATCCACTTGCATTAGAAAGTTCTCTTAGGGTACTCTGTTGTAAACAACTGCACAATGAAGCCTAAACGTATTACCTTTGAATGTTAGGAAAACAAGGTGAGTGCTATTTTTTTTGTTTTCCTACACAGCCTGCCTACACATAGTACAGGGATCCTTTGGAAGGCTAGGATTCTAAAACCAGGCATTATACATACAGGAATTTACAGAAATATATTCAATTCTACACTGTCTTGGAAATGTAGGTTTCTTTGTTGTTGTTGTTGTTGTTGTTTTTTTTTTTTTTTTTTTTTTTTTTTTTTTTTTTTTTTTTGTATTAGCGAGTTTAGTGGCACCTAAGCTACATTAGTGCAGAGTTTGAACAGATGTCTTTTTTTTTGCTAAGCTGCTTTCTTTCACCTTTTATGAGTGAGCGGACCATTTAGAATAGCTTATGTGTGCATAGTATGCAATGTGGTTAGCCTAGCAACGATTGCTATTTCATGTGGTAAAACAATTGCTATTTTGTGTGGTAATTAATTATTCGGCGTATCTTACTTACTCTGGCATATTATAGCTCCTAATGATTACTGAAACTGATCAGAAATGCTGTTTCTAATTGTTGAGGATCATAGCTTTTGCTTCTGATCACCACCTCACAGACTGAAAAAATGCGTTCACTTTTCCTTTTACAGTAAAATTCGGCCCTCGAGGGGCCAAAAAAAAATGAATTGTCAATTAGCCCTAAAGAAACTGCCAAAGAGTGTTTGCATCAAAGCAATTTTATCTAATGAACGCCTGTGATATGGTTATGAGATGAAAACTAAGATATGACAATATTATATTGCTTCCCTCTAGACCTCTGCTTAGTACAAACTTGGAAATGCTAGAAGCTACTCCAAAATTTTAAGTGCTTCTGTGGCCCTTTTAACAGTGGGACGCAGCATCAGTAGTGCCTCTTCACACTGTGTCGCATTTTGAGTATGCTTCACCACACTGCAGTGCACTGACTGCGATGCATCCTCGAAACGTGAGTTATGCAGAAGATTGGATGAAGCACATAGATGGGAGGTAAATATGCCCAGGCATTAGAACCATCCCAAACTAAACCTGAAAGACTTGCGACATACAACGCAGTGTTTAAAACAGCTGACACATGCACCCGATGGTTAAAGCATGGCGGCATGAATTTAAGACAAGTGAAATAAACTATACTGCTGGTCCATATTTCAGCAATGGGGGGCATTTCGATCGTCATCGAGCCTGCCATAGCACACGCCTAAGGTGCTCAGACACCACTGTTCCATGCAATTCAGACGTGGGGAGGTCTATTTGGATGATCACTGGCTCTGCGGTCTGTGCCTTAATGTGGCCTGAATTAACTAGTGCAAGCGCGCACATGCCTGGACTAATGAGCATCCAATGCCATAGACTTACATGGGCACTGGCCAGGACGACGCTTCTAGTTCAAACTATGCGGATTTCCAAAATAAGGGTCAAATCAACGAAATTTTCATGTACTGTGTAAGCTAAACAAAGGCTCAGCATATCAAAGCCTTCTGAATTGATGCTTGCCACCCGAGGTTCCTTCATTTCCCTATACTAGGGTCCCTAGAAATATTACCTATACTTCACTGATGTTTTGCATTCTATCTTAAAACCGAGCTCGGTGGCTCTGGCATTCAGCTGCTGATCTCAAGGCTGTGGATTCAATCCAAGGTGCAGCAGCCATATTTTGATGAAGACAAAATACTGACACGCCCATCTGTTGTGCAATGTTGTTGAACATTAAGAAACCCAGGTGGATTGAATCAATCTGCAGTCCTCCACTATCGCATTTCTCATAGCCCATGTGTTGTTGTGAGAAATTAAGCTCCACAACTTACACTTTTCTATTTCATTTTCATTAAAATCTGGATGCATGAACATGTGCCCACGTTGCCTCGGGCACTAAGTTACGAAATCTTTTCGGGAAGAAAATAGTTTGGCTTGAAAGGTTTTAACATCCCACAGCAACATGAGTGGAGAACTGAATCGCCATGGTGGATTTCAGTTAATGTAACAGTCCTAGCTAGTTAGCTAGTGCTAGTGAGGACTTCAGGTCAGGTCACAATCCCGGGTTGGCAGGAGCTACCAACTAGGCTAGCTCCTTTGAGATAGGCATCATTCCACCGAGACTTGTGGATCCAGAGTATGGCATGTTTGTGAGGCACGGTTAAAGCAAGGTTTTAAATCTATGTCAAGTACTCTTGCACACAAAGTGGCCCCACAATATCTTCCCAAACGAAACTGAAGCTTGCCTCTAGAATTAATAGCTGAGCACATGAAGTGTGCAGTAAGCTCTCTGCAAATGCAATGTTCTCTGATGCAGTGTGGCTATGACTACGGCACCAAATTTGAACTTCCTGGCTCACTGCATCATGGCAATCACTTTCTTTTGCATTTTCACTCTTGTTTTACATGTCACGCGTCCAATGCACAATTATAAATTTTAAAGCAGCTGAGAGTTTATTCCTAAAAATATTATCTTTCCACTTCAAACTCTACATCTCTTAAGTTTTTGAAAGAATTTGCTAGATCAGCCAATAAAATGCAGATTGGTCTTTCCCTTCTGGTGGCACAGCATTACTGCTAAGCTTGGCCTGCATGCTAAGTATTAGTAGACAAGAATAAAGTAGATAATTTCACTTGTTAGGATCAATGCACAAAAGAAGCCATTGGCATCTGAAGCAAAGGAAGGCACCGAGAAACATTCCTTTGTGGTAGTGTTGGTAGCAGAAAGATTGGCTATGGTGGCCTGGTATTCCAGCGCTTGGCTACAGAGTCTGAGCGGAGGAACTGGGTCCAATATATCAGCCACTCTGGTTTGATGGAGACAAACTGCATAAGATGCCTGTGTGCTGTAGGTACTGTGCAATATCAGCGTGCAGTAAAGACCCCAGGTAGTCTAAACCCAGAGCCCTCTAATACAGCACCCCTCGGCCCATATGTCACATCTGGGATGGTAAATAATTTACAATTAGAGAAAGGAATTAAGTTTGTAATTATATTACATAGACGATAATGTTGCTAAAAGGAAAAAAGACAACTGCATGCTGCATGCAGTGATTATAAAATCCATAACTTCTGCATGTTACAGAAGCTTGAGGCAATACAGCTGCTGTTGTAGCTCGGTACAGCACTGCAAATGATGCAGTTATGGGTTTGGCTCACACCAGTGGCACATGGTTTGCTTCTTTGTGCATAATTGTCTCCTATTTGAAATGATTAGTTGAGTTTACTTTTTCTATCCAAAACCACAGTAATAACTGAAATAACATTCCTTTGCTTCAGTGAATGACGCCGGCTTCTTTAGCCATGTATAGGCATATTTATAAGCCCAGTACTAGTTAAGAAAAATTTTTCCACCTGTAGTATTCAATCCTAAATGTGATAAATCTTGCATTGAGACTTTCCAAAAATATCTAAGCAACTACTACATACATCAAATGAAATATTGGAGTGTGCAATTTCATGGCAGAAAATTGCACTTGTTTTCTTATGCCTTCATCATATAGTCTAGAAGCAACCATAGTCTTAAAAGCCCCCCCTCTCTTCTCCCTCTTTGCACTCTCTCTCATTCCTTCACAGTGCTGCTGTTCAGTATGCAGCAGCTTGGGAGGACATGAAAGTAAGTGTTGAAAGTTGGATGCGTTAAAGGAAGGCAAAAAACTTAAATTTAGCAAGCATTTCACTGTGTCAGTTTCAAAACCCTTCTTCATACATGATCACAAACAGGAGTAAAATGTATATAAGCTGTTCTACAAACTACCACTAGGTAAGCACGGAACTTTTCATTTATAACAATATTAGGCTGCCTAGATTACTGTTTTGAACCTTGCTGAACTGCAATACTGGTTTCTAATTCCTGTTCCACCGAACTATAGACAAGCGTCAGCCTGTGACGTCAGTGGAGATATAGCAGCGCTAGCGACAGCAGTGACTTTCGGGGTGTAGGCAAAAAACCAGGCCATCTGCATTGAATACGCGGCACTTGCTGTGCTTTCGAGCATCATCATCATCATCATCAGCCGGACTATACCCGCTGCAGGGCGAAGACCTCTCCCATTTTCTTCCAATTAACCCGGTCCTGTGCTAGCTGCATCCACTTGACCCCTGCTAATGTTTTAATCTCATCCACCCACCTAATCTTCTGCCGCCCCCTGCTACGCTTACCTTCCCTCGGAATCCAATTGGTTACTTAATGAAGAAAGGTGCTAGGCAAGGGGAGACAATCTCCCAGTCCCCAGTGCTATTTACAGCTTGCTTAGAGAGTGTATTCAAAGGCATGGAATGGGAGCAGTTAGGCATCAGGATCGATGCAGAATATCTCAGTAATCTGCGATTCGCTGATGACATTGCCTTGGTAAGTAACTCGGGACCAATTGCAACTTATGATAAATGATCTAGACAGGAGAAGCAGAAATGTAGGCCTAAAGACTAACATGCTTTCGAGCATAATTCCCGATATTCCTGCAAGCTGTGGTGCGGTTGGTTACGCCACGAGGTCGAATAAAGATGAGAGCAAAGCGCAGCGGCGTTGAGCGCGACGAGTAGACCCTTCAGCGCTTCGCGGCTAACGTGCGTTGCATTGGAACTTGATCAGTTAGTTTGCAACTCCTAATGTTTGTGGTCGCTGTTCGGCCGCACAACGAAGAGTGCACTAGCAAACGTCTGCAGCATGTGCACGTTTTGTTGTACATATTGCAGTACTGTCCCTGTATATGTTCGTACAGAAAAGGACGCAAAAGCTGCTGCAAAGGTAACTGCAGTTACCTTGAGCGTTCACTCCAGCGCGTATTGCCGAAACGGGCCCGGTTAGCAAAGTATAGCTTTTCTGTTTTCACTTTCGCGAGTTTCAACGAGTGACTCTTCATCACCAGTCCTAGAAAGCGAATAAACACCGTTAGGATTCCGGCAAAATCAAGCAGCGTTATTTCTCAGATTATTAAATTTTCTTCTTGAAGGTCATTAGGAACCTGACGAACGAGTTAAATATCCACGTACAACCTAGCTCTGATCGAGCAGGATATAATATTGAAGTATGGTATATATGGTATATAGAGTTTAATGCCCAAAGTGGATTTGGTTATGAGGAGTGCAAAGTAACCAGAATAAGATGATGCGCATTTGTATAAAAATGTTCCAAATATATTAAAAAAAAAAATTCAGCAGATCGCTTAAATTTCTCTGCAAGCAATCATGGAGAATATTGCATCTGCGCTCATGCACCTCTCCTATAGAGCAAAGAAAACAAAATGAGAGCATTCTTAAAAGCCCTAATGTATATATTAACCTGTGAATGACTTTGACACGTCTATACAATGAAACAGACGTGAAACTTTTTTTTTTATCGACCAGGATAAAACAAGTTGGCAGCGCACTATATGTGAATGTTACAAAGAACTAAAAGATTTTAGTTCTATCATGTTGCAGGTACAGTGACCTAGAAATATGATTTCTAGTTCCCTATAGTTGCCGGTAATATTGTTCTTTAGAGTGAAGGTACTCAGATGAAGCAGGGGAAGTTCGCCCATCATCAAAAGAGTCGTATGAAAAAACACACTTCCAGTAATTCATCGTTGTCCTGCTTTCATGCGTTAGCAATAGGCCCGGGAGTTGAACAGTGTTGATTGTTAGTTTTTCTTATACATTGCATTTTCTCATTTTCATTTAACGTAATCAGTTGCTACAGTCGTCCACCATAGCCGCACGCTGTTGAGGCCATGGCAAAGGAAGCCAATGCAGCTCTTCGCCAGGTAATTCCAGCAGTAATTGGCTCTAAAAGTGCTGAACTACTCTCCAGGCATAAACCAAACCATTTCTACACACAAGCGAAGCTTACGGTTCAGAATATTCGCACGCGTGAACTGGTTTCGAAGGCAGAATCGCTTGGCGCTGTGTAGGCATGCTGCGTTTTTGCCTACACCCCATGTTGCTGCCGATCGCAGCACCACCTTTGTTTACAAGCATGATGCTTGTCTATAACAAAAAAATTGAACTTAGATCTAAGTTAACGTAATGCTATCACAGAGTTAATGTACAGCCATTTTTAATTTGGCATGTTTAATAATCAGCAATAAGAAAAAATTTAGAACAATATTTCACTAAGCCCGCACTTTTTCATAGCTTCACATCTCTGTCGCAGCAAAATGTCACACACTACAAGTGCACTGGAAGACACATCATGCTTGTATGGTGCAGGGATTCACAAAAGTGCATATTCCGCTTCAGTAATGCTTGTGCAGGCTTTACCTAGGCTAGTAGCACAACAAGACAGCTTCAAAATACCTCTCAAGTTCACGCCATTTGTTCATCTAGGAACTGCACATACAACTTTGAAGTGCTAAATTAAATTTGTGGTAAGGTGGTGACTTCAGTTATTACTAAAAAGAGTTTGATCTGTGCTGAGGCAGAAGTGGGGGAAAAGTACCCTGCACACCGCTGACTGCAAACAGGATGGCTACCATGAGTGGATGATGTGTCTTAGCAGAGCTTTACTGTTTTTGTAACACCTGTAACAAAGGCACAATATTTTACACAATTCACTGGTAACAGCCCAGAAATACTTATTCAGCCTCAATGCCTGGCAACATGTAATGCCATAGTGAACCCACACTGTCACACAAGCTGTAGCTTCCACTGCTGCCTCAACATGACAATTTACAGTTTCTGGAAAACAAAAATTCCACCCTGGACAAACCTTATGGGCTTGAAAAGCTGTCACTGGTGCCAAACTGGTATTGTAGCGAACTGCTTACAAACTGTCAAAAATTTAAACTTCCATAATGACATGAGGCTGCTAAGAATTCCTTCTTTTCATATATTTGGCAGTTTGCAACAAGTTTGATAACCAGAAAAAAATTAAATAAACTGTTTATTTGAACATTTTTAATATGCACCATTATAAATATATTTCCACAAAATGAGCGACACAACACAGTAGACCTCACCAGAGATATTTTTATCGTATCCACTACAAGTGCACCTTCTTCACTCAAATTTTCCCCTGGAATCACCACTCATATATCTTTAAATCCATGGGAAGCAGCAGTGATAAAGTGATAACTCAACCAAAAGTATGTTGAACATGGGATGGTTTGCCTGCTGGACAAAAAATGCCCAACACTGTTTGTGGAAATATGAGAAATTGAAACAACAAATAATGGAAAATCTACAGGCAGTACACCGGTATATCCATGCATTTGCACGCATACAGGGTGTTTATTTAGAGGGTCCAATTTAAGTGGGAATGATAGGTGAAATTGGGAAAAAAAAAAATTTTTAATTTTGTCATTAAAAAATAGTATCACACCTTAACAACATGTCTTTAAAATTACAAACTGAAATGAGCAATAGAAGCGGCTGAGAAGTCCCGCCAGGAGCGGTGGCTCAAAGTATAGTTTGTTTTCTTTAAACGAGTTGCATATAAAAGTGTGATAATTTTTGTTCTGTAATTCATACGTCAGTTTCTTCTTTTGCCTAGTTCTCAATGCTGCTGGCAGATGACCTTTGAAATGCTTCAAACCGGGCTTACCCCGCTTTCTTAGCGAGCGTTCCAAGACTCGTTCACAACACCTTTGTACACATATATATCTACTGCGCGCCAGATTTGCAAGTTTGGCCTTATGCTACCAATTTCTGCTAGCCAATGACGTGGATGATGCAGCTGGTTACTACAATGATACAAATAAAACAAGGAAAGAAGTCCTTAAGGCACTCAGGAAAATGCTGGGTGTGTTCTGCACTGTGGCCCTAAACTGAGGGGACAATGCTCACCAAGCCAAATGATACTTCTAGGCACCAAAGTGGGGGAAGGAAATCTCTGGAAAGCAAGCAGAATGGGTGGTTTAAAATAAGTGAGCGATATGAAGGTAAAGAATAAGCGCCAGATGCGTTTAAGCATCGTCAAAAAGGAAAAACAATTCGCATGCAATTTCTGAAGAAAGCTGTTCCGGCATCTATTAGGAGCATTTTCTCATCAGCCGTTATAATAAAATGGAACTCTCAGCACACCTAAATGCATGCCTGCTGCATCTACTGAACTAGAGAAATCAGGATGTGCCCAAAAGTTGTTTTTTGTTTTAGTATAGACAAGCGTCATATTTGTAAACAAAGGTGGCGCTGCAATCGGCAGAGACATGGGGTATAGGCAAAAGCACAGCGTGCCTACACAGCAGGCAAGCGACGCTGCCTTCGAAATCAGTTCGCGCGTGCGAATATTCTGAAGCGTAAGCTTCGCTTCTGCGTAGAAATAGTTTGGTTTATGCCTGGAGAGTATTTCAGCCCGTTATCAGCCGATTACTGCTGGAATTACCTGGCGAAGAGCGCTGCATTGGCTTCCTTATCCGTGGCCTCAACGGCACGCGGCTACGGTGCGTAGGCGACTGCAGTGAGTGATTAAGTTAAAATAAAACGAGAAAGTGCAATGTACAAGAAAGACTAATAGTCAACATTGCTCAACTCCCGGGCCTATTCCTAGCGCATGCAAGGAGGACGACGATGTGGCTGACTGGAAGTTGTTTTCAAATGCCGATTCTTTTGACTGCGCGCCTTTCTAACTGCTTCAAGCACTTTCACTTAAGGAACAATATTATCGGCAACTATATATAATGAACTAGAAATTAATTTCTAGTTCACTTTACCGCCAACTTAAGTCATAGAATTTCATATTTAATAAGAACTCAATCTTTTAGTAATTGTAACATGTTCGCATAGTGCGCTGCCAACCTGCTTTCGCCTGCTCGATAAAAAAGATGTTTAACGTCTGTCTCATCTTACATATGTAGCCAAGGTCATTCACAGGTTAATATATACATGAAGGCCTGTGAGAATGCTCTCATTTTTTTCTCTTTGCTCTCTAGGAGAGACGCATTAATGCAGATTAGTGCATTAGTGCAAGATCGCTTGCAGCGAAATTTGCGCGATCTGCTGATGTTTTTGAATATACTTGGAAATTTTTTATTCGAATATGTGTCATCTATTCTGCTTGTTTCACACCCGTCATAGCCAATTCCATTTTGGGACATTAAACTCAAGAAGTGCTTGGAACTGGGCTAGTTGGAACATCTCATAAATGCTGCGCTGCTTAGTTGTGCACGAACAAAGGAACTGGACAAATACTGAGGTTAAGCACAATCTACTAACTTAAGTTTTATTCCTAGAATAGGAAAAAGGAAACACAAGCATGCGACATAATCTGAGGATCGTAAATCATAACAGTGCACTGTAACAGCGAGAACAACTAGGGAATGAAACCATGAAAATGAAAATATGAAAAATAAACACCTTATCTAAGCCCGGGATGAAATCGCACTCAACCTCCACCCCCCCGCTACGCGCATCTAACAGACACTCACGGGTGATCCTCATGTAAGTCTTTTGTCTCTTCGCAAAATATCTACTTCCCTGCAGGAAAGGGCGATGGAAGGGACGCTAACGTAATCACCTTCTTTTCCAGAAACCATCCGAAAGGCCTAATTACCTCACACTTTTTCTTTTCTGTTGCCCGCGCCAAAATAACCGTGTTGTGGAAATATGGGCTGCACTCGTGTTTCAGGCAATGATTCGCCAAGTTTTCTGCACCCTGCAGGGAACGACATTTCCTCCTGTGCTCCAAAAGCCTTTCATTGAGGCATCGCCCAGTTTGCCCCACGTAACACTTGCTGCAAGAGAGGGAAATTTTGTAAACTACCCCCTTAAAGCATGGAACAAAAGGCGAAACATGCTTAATGCCGCACGCACTTTTCTCATCTGCAGATTCTCCCTGGTTAACTTCCTTGCAGATGCCTTTAAACTTTAAAGGAGCTGAAAAGACAACCTTCACATCAAACCTCTGCCCAATCTTCTTCAGCCGGTGCGAAACGCCGCGCACATAAGGAAAGACTGCGAAAGGCTTGTTTTCATCACTTTGCTTCGGAGACGAAAGCTCTTGGTGTATTCTTAGGTTTCTTAGGCAAGTTTCAGCAATGCCCAATTAGAAGCCTGAAGGGGTATCCAGACGAACCAAGCCGGCCCATTTGGAGAAGCAAGCTATCTTCTATTTTATGGTCACACGATTTAGTGAGGGCCTGCTTCACGCAGGACAGCGCGATGCCTCTTTTTACAAGCTTGGTATGCCCTTATCTCCTCTCGTTTTATAAAACCAACATGTGTGGTCGCTTGAGAACACCATACTGATATCCAAAAATTGGAGCTGGGAATCTGAGGAGCATTCTGGCGTGAATTGGAGCCTATGATGTGCACTTGGGAACAGTGATATCTTCAGTTCTGTCTCTGAGTACAAATCGTAAGGCAGGCAAATGAAAGCGTCGACATACCTGAATGACCCTGTAACCCCCAACTCAGCTTCGTATGCAGCGTGTGGTTGCCTCTGGCCAAGTACAAATCACTCAATATGGGCGCAATACATGAGCCTATGCAAATTCCATCCCTTTGGGAGAGAACCACATCCTCAAATTCAACAAAAAGTGACTGAAGGTAGGCTTTCAGTATGTTCAGAAACCGATCCACTGCAACACCACACTTGTTCTGAAAGCCAACTGCCCCGTAGGCGTCAATGCATTCTTCGACAGCAATAAGCACCTCCCTCTGCGGAATATTGTAGAAGAGGTCCTTGACGTCCACTGAGAAGCACAGACACAGGCTAGAGACGCGCAGAAACGAAACGAGGTCTCTCGAGTCCCTAATTAACATGGGGTCTTCAACCGGCAGAAGGTCCAAAGCGCTCTGCAAGAACTTTGCCGCGCACCTCTGCCAGGTGTCCCGGTCCTCAACAATCACGCGGAATGGCGCTCCTTCTTTGTAGATCTTCACAGAAAAGAAGGGTTGGAGCACAAGATTCTTGCTGTTCTTTATGTCTTCAGCAAGGCGGTGCAGTCCCCCTCCTTCACAAATGTTAGCGGCTTGTGTATGAGCAGCACGAAGTCGTTTCAAGTCGTTTTTGTTGAATCTGAGGGTGTGGTTTTATTGAGTGATGTTTACTTGGCCAGAGGCAACCGCACGCTGCATCCGAAGCTAACTGAGTTGGGGGTTACAGGGTCATTCAGGTATGTCGACGATTTCCCCATTTGCCTGCCTTACGATTTGCACTCGGAGACCAGAACTGAAGATATCTTATCACTATTCCCGCGTGCACATCATAGGCTCCAATTCACGTCAGAATGCCCCTCAGATTCCCAGCTCCAATTTTTAGATATCAGTATGTTGTTCTCAAGCAACCACACGTGTTGGTTTTATAAAATGAGAGGAGATAAGGGCATACTTCCTTTTGCATCCGGGCACACCAAGCTTGTAAAAAGAGGCATCGCGCTGTCCTGCGTGAAGCAGGCCCTCACTAAATCGTGTGACCATAAAATAGAAGATAGCTTGCTTCTCCAAATGGGCCGGCTTGGTTCGTCTGGATACCCCTTCAGGCTTCTAATTGGGCGTTGCTGAAACTTGCCTAAGAAACTTAAGAATACACCAAGAGCTTTCGTCTCCGAAACAAAGTGATGAAAACAAGCCTTTCGCAGTCTTTCCTTATGTGCGCGGCATTTCGCACCGGCTGAAGAAGATTGGGCAGAGGTTTGATGTGAAGGTTGTCTTTTCAGCTCCTTTAAAGTTTAAAGGCATCTGCAAGAAAGTTAACCATGCAGGGAGAATCTGCAGATGAGAAAAGTGCGTGCGGCATTAAGCATGTTTCGCCTTTTGTTCCATGCTCTAAGGGGGTAGTTTACAAAATTTCCCTCTCTTGCAGCAAGTGTTACGTGGGGCAAACTGGGCGATGCCTCAATGAAAGGCTTTTGGAGCACAGGAGGAAATGTCGTCCCCTTTAGGGTGCACAAAACTTGGCGAACCATTGCTTGTAACACGAGTGCAGCCCATATTTCCAAAACACTGCTTTTTGGCACGGGCAACAAAAAAGAAAAAGCGTGAGGTAATTGAGGCCTTTCGGATGGTTTCTGGCAAAGGTGATTACGTTAGCACCCCTTCTGTAGCCCTTTTCCACAGGGAAATAGATATTTTGCGAAGAGACAAAAGACTTGCATGAGGATCACCCGTGCGTGTCCGTTAGATGTGCGGGGCGGGACGGGGGGGGGGGGGGGGCGTTGAGTGCGATTTCATCCCGGGTTTAGCTAAGATGTTTAGTTTTCATATTTTCATTTTCATGGTTTCATTCCTTAGTTGTTCTTGCTGTTACAGTGCACTGTTATGATTTAAGTGTATTCACAATCCCCAGATTACATCACATTCTTGTGTTTTCTTTTTCCTATTTTAAGGAATAAAACTTCAGTTGGTAGATCGCACTTAACCTCAGCATTTGTCCAGTTCCTTTGTCCATGTACAACTAAGCAGCGCATCATTTATGAGAGCATTAAACTCCATGTACCATATATACTTAAATATCCTGCTCGACCAGAGCTAGGTTGTACGTGGATATTTAATTCGTACATTCATCAGGATCCTAATGACCTTCAAAAAGAAAATTTAAGACTATGAGAAATAACACTGCGGGACTGCCCAGATCATACCGATGTTACTATTGAACCGGTGATGAAGAGCCACTCGAAACTCGCGAAAGTAAAAATAAAAAGCTACTTTACAATTAAGTTCGCAGGCCTATTATATCGGTAATATCGCGCTGGAGTGACCGCTCAAGGTAATCGCAGTTACCTTCGCAGCAGCTTTTGTATCTTTTTCTGAGTGAATATATGCACGGGCAATACTGCAGGTGAATGGAACTAGTACAGCTTCCCTGCAAGATCATACGCACACGAAATATCGCGCCTAAACTTCTTATGACTTGATAGTATATCAAAACGGGCACGAGCTGCAGGCTTTTATTGTTATTGCGCTCCTCGTCGTGCCGCCGAAAAGTAATCACGACAATTAAGGGTTGCAAACAAACTCATCTAGTTGCAGTGCATAAGAGCAACGCACATTAGCCGCGAAGATAATCCGTCACCCAAGTTTGCTTGTCGCGCTCAACGCCGCTGCCCTTCGCTCTCATCTTTATCCAACTACAAGAAACATGTTAAAACAAGTGCCATTTTATTTTTTGTGCCTCATGGTGCAATCAACAGCACCAGAGCTTTCAGAAATATCGGGAATTATGCCCGAAAATGCAGCAAGCGCCACGCATCCAATGCAGACGATTCGGGCTTTTGCCTACATCACAAAAGTCACTGCTGTTGCCAGCGCCGCCGCATCTCCACTGACGTCGCGGGCTGGCGCTTGTCTATATATTTATATCTTTGAAGAAGTTGTGATAAACTGTCAAGGTTCAAAACGTTTTTACAAGAAAGAAGTGGGCTTGCGAAATTATTTTAGTTCAATGAATACTGCATATAATAAAGAAGGTTGTTGTTAACTTTGTTTGTTCTGGTGGCAACAGTGTTTGTTTTTTTTTGTAAATGTACCTTTTCAATGTGTTGCTTTACAATTTCTATTAATTTTTTTCCTTAAAGTCTGCTCATTAGTTCTCAATAAATCTCCGTGTGCTTGACGCCAGCTCAATCATAAAACACACAGCGAAGTTTCAAGATTCTTGTCTTAGCACTAACGGAGAAACGTTGAATCATCCTCACCTGCACCTCACGGGGTACCATCCCCGTTTAAGCCCTGAGGTTACACTGAGAGCTACCATTCACCTGCACCTCACGGGGTACCAACCCCGTTTAAGCCCTGAGGTTACACTGAGAGCTACCACTGGCACCAGGAAAGAGGCAGGATGTTTTACCTTATTAGCTAAAATCATCAGTTATCGGTTTCTCAATTTTATTTTTGGGGGCATTTCCAGAATTAGATGGTAGGAGGCCTCACACCATAATAAGGGTTGCATGTGTCTGTAACGCAGGTCGCTCTGCCCAGCGTTTTGCATCAACACCTGAGGTCTGGACCATAGTTCTTCAATCTTGGCAGATGCAGAACTCCCCATAGGACCCATGCATCCAGCGGTCCGATTGGACCAAACTTTGGTTTGCAGATTATCATGACATCCATGACATAATGTCAACTCTGTTCAAGTTAAGAACTTGGAGGTTGTTGATAAATACACTAGCACCTGGTAGAAAAACCAGAAAAATAGATACAGCAGCAAACTTGGATGAGTAAGTGCTCAGAGAGTTAAATTAAAATCCTAAACAAACAAATTCAGCTCTTTGGAAGATGATAACATACGGCAACGTCTTTTAAATGATGGCACTATCCATTAGCTTGCTCTTTTTGTAACTGGTTATTGATTCAGTGATGATGCTGAGTGTTTACAGAAGGCAATTTTGAAGGATGTAGAACAGTTGTGCCACAATTCTTCTATAAACTTGCACAATGCCTATTAATGGGCAGAGGTGAACTCTCACAGGGTTCAAGCATACAAGCACTAACACAGGTGGTCAGCCGACATTTGGTGCGACATTTTCAACAGCTGAATTGCGAACCTCTATATTTTTTTAGGAGTCACTGATTGGGAGAAAGTAATGTGAAGGAATTCTGGAGGAAGTGGAAGACTTCACTAAAGACCTGCCTTAAACTGTGGTGCCAGCATGATGAAGCATGCGTCCTACCGAATGTGCTGGGACGTATCTCAGTGCAGAAGGGTGCAACAGCCTGGCATATAGAAACTGAAAGAGGATTATCATTGCGCACACACAGCTGAGCCTGCAGTGATGAGGCAGTGAAGAAGTTTACAATATACACCATGCCGCTTGGATCAGCGTGCCATTCATTCAAATGGCACATGGGCTGCAAACTTAAAAGCTTGAAAGGCAAGCTATAAATGTGTGCCAAAGTGCAGCACCAGCATTTTCACTTTTTATAAAAGTTCTGTGTACTTCTTGTATATCTCCCAAGTTGGCATGCCATTCTTTAAATTGTATTTGTGCTATTAAACAAATTGTCTGTAATGAAACCTTTGTAATCAAATCTTCACGTTACTTGCGTTCAGGAGGACAAGCAACTGATTCTTTCTTTCTCTTCTTTTTCTTGTGAGTGTGTGTGGTGAATTGTGATTTTTATGCTCTGAATTTTTTCTTGCAGGAACTCAGTAACTAAAGATCAATCGAGCATGGTAGAAAGTTTTACTATAAAAAAACCTGCGCCACAAGTTTTTCAAATGTGTCGGTGAGCTTACAGCAGCAAGAGATTTACAAAATTCTATTATAATAGCTAAGTATATCAGACACTGAACCTTAGATACACTGTCAGAAAATGAATTATGAGCCTCCTAGACAACCACTTTGAACTCCACCCAGTTCGTTAAATCAAGGGATAGCTCAATTATCAGGTGCTTGCATATTTACTTTGCCTGAAGCAGAATCTGAAGCTTGGACTGAAAACAAAACCTACAATCCGGTGGAGCTGTGGCCTAACAGCCAATAAATCCTGTGGTTTGCAATAATTATTGCCAAAGAAGGACTTCATGCTCAACATTTTTCAAAGGAGAGTGGACGTGAGTGTGAGTGCGAGTGAGCGAATAGAAACGGGAGTGGACGTGAGTGAATAAGAGGTTCTGCTGAAGCAAAAGTATGCCGTTCACGTCATGCACTTAGCAAATGAAAAGGCATAAGCCTTTTTTTTTTTTTTTTGCGCCTTCAATGGCCATGCAGTCTTCTTAATGCCAGATGGCAAGCAACATGACAGTTCACACTGTGTTCCGACTCCACAGCGAACCCCTAGGTCACAGAGTTGAGGGAAGATGTGAGCAGTGCAATGCAAAGCACATTATGTTGGCTTTCTGTACAATATCTGACTTCAAAAAAGTGATAGCTGTGATAGAAAAGTGTACCAATCAACAGCAACTAACCCAGTGTTGATACCAACTTAAGCGTGCACCAGACGCCATGTCATAGTGACTAGAAACAATCACAATCACCAGCTCATGCAGTAAATGCTGCACGAGTACTCAATACGTCACCAGTCACCACGGCATGCCACAACATTGAGGGAACTTCATTCACTTCATCAGAACAGAACTTTTGTTTTTATCTGCAGCCAGCTAAGTAAATTCACAGGGCCATGGGGTAACAAGTATGTGACATATGTTCAAATAAGTATGGCACTAGATGCAATGAATACTGACACAAGGTAACTCAAGTAAAAGCCAAGCCTCATTATACCTGTCAATTTCATCATCCCTCCAATAAAAATAGCTGAAACAAGGAATAACATACAACTCAACAATCCAGTTTCACAATATACTTTTGCAACTTCTAAAAAAGGCACACACTACAGATGTATGGTGACTAGTGACCAATTTGAACTATACTAAGTTTCATACACAGCAGTCAACGCAGCCAAGGCTGTGGTACCTGTTTGCACTCCTCATTAGCATCGTAATGAAGTAGGTAGAGAGTAAAAATAAGTAATAAATTGAAAATCAGAGTGACTGCTGGAGGATATTGTATTAAAATGATGAAAGTGTTTTATTTTGCAAATAGATTGCTTTTTCTTTTATGTTCTCTAAAACAGAAAGGCTTAGTTTTCTGTTTTTCTCCTGTTCCTCCTGTATTAGGTTTTGCAGCTAGGCCAGCGAGTTTTGTCAACCTCTTCATTCGCCCTAGAGATGGACAAAATGGCTCACTTCGGTGAGCGGCTCGGAACTGCTCAGCTCACTGATATGAGCCAGCTCATTTGAATGGCTCAACGGCTCATTTAAATCTGTAACTGTGACTGGGTGACTGGCTCGCAGAGGGGTGAGCCTGAAGTATAATTTAAATGCAGTAATTTTTATTTAATACAGTATGCAATTTGTAGCTAGAGTCCACATTAGTCCTTTTTCTCTTTTCTGAATTGTGCTTCTTTGGCCCTCATCCCCCTTTCTTGCTTTATCTCTTTCGTTTTTCAAATATTCTTACAACCCTTTTGTTCAACTCTGTGGCAGTTTTTCTGAAGGCCCACAGCTCTGAGCCCTCCCCAGCTTCTCTCCTTGTTTCCTTTCTACCTGGCGACAGGTTTCTTCCCCATTCCCCTAGCTCCCACTTGTTCAACCTTTCTGTTTTCACTGCCACCACATGCATGCGCAAACCATTTTTCATTCATTCATTCATTCATTCATTCATTCATTCATTCATTCATTCATTCATTTTTTTTTTGTGTCTACCATCGTTCGCCGTTCATGTTGTAATGTGTGCTTTTGATTTTTCAAGGCATCTGTTGCTCGTTTAGAGCAGACGAAGCACTGCAGTCGTTGCTGTTCGCATGTGAACGAACAAGATTTTTTAATGCGAATACACTATTTCATGAGGTCTAAACAGGCCTTCAGGATGTGCGCCACAGATAGTACGCCTTTCCTTTCCTGTAAACCGATTACTAATGAAAGCATTAGTAGCGTATGTAAAAATGATAAATAGTGATGATGGTAATTAATAACAAATACTAATAAAATAATAATCCATTATAATTAGTGGTATAAAATAAGAAAATAAAACTAAAAATAACAAGAAAAATAATATCTTGCTGCGCGCCATGGTTTTCCACATAGGCGCGCCGCGCAATTGCTACGGTATATCAGGCCATGCCAGAATGGCGAGTGAGCCGGGTCTTTCTACTGTCTCAGCCGAAGAAGAGTGCAGTGTCCTGCGGCTGAGTTGGAATGGGAGAGAAGACGGCGTAAACATGAACACGTTGCCTAATGTGTGTATATCCTAGAGCATAACCAAATCGAAACTTAGAACAAAGAAAAAAAAAAGACAAATACCGATCAACAGCTAAACCGAATTAAACCGTGCTTTCGCACGACTAACTCAGTTTAACCTCAGTTGAAACCCTGCTAATTTTTTCTGTGAGCTAGCTGCAGAAGGAGCTATGCATTCGACGCTCACTTTGTAACGCAGCTTGAGAAAACTATGCGTAGCAAGCATGAAACCTGTTCCAGCTGAGACAAGCAAAACAACATGCATGAAACCGCCGACGACCACTCAAAGCATACCTGCAGCATTGCTGCGTCACCAGCGCGGAGCCATGTGATAGCGGCAAAGCAGCCGACTGCGTGCAGCTTACGTGAGCGGAACAGCCAAGTGGCGCTGCCGCCTTATCTCGGTCGTTTTCTTTTCTTTGTATGCCGGCTCGATCCCCCATCCCCACTGCAGTTTCTTTCTCACACTACTAATGAATGGCATGCAAATCGCACCTAACAAAGGACCCAGCTCTGACCGTACGGTTCCTCACGTTTCACTGAACATCAGCTCTCTAAAAGAAGCGCTGCTCACGGTTCCTTGTGGCTCACTGAATGACGGTTCTCTAAAAGAACCGCCGCTCAGTGAACCAGCCATGACTCACCCTACCATTTTTAAAGAGCAGCTCAAAAGACAGCCGAAGGCGAGGGGATGGCTGCGACTCTTGTGAAGAAAGGCAGGAGGGCAGTTACTTCCTTGCATCACTAGTAGATGGCGCTGAAGTCGCACCAAGCAGACAACCCGAGGCTCTGGTGGAAAGGTTCGGCATGGCTTAAACGAGAAAGAGCCGGCTCTCCAAAAGAACGGCTTCTCACTTTTAGTGAGCCACGGCTCACTCGCGCTTTTGAAAGAGCGGTTTAGAAGATCCGGCGAACAATGGTAGCTCATCACCGTATTCTCATGATAACGATATCAACCACAGCGGTAAATGCATATTACACCACTTGTTGCGTTCGATGGCCTATAAACCATAAACCAAACACATCACCAGTCAATGTCACGTAGCTTCCAGACAAGGCTGCTCCTAATAATCGATGTCACACTGAAATCTATCATCCCACAATGACTCATACCTCACCGGGGTGGCACAGTGGTTAGGGCACTCGACTACTGTGCCGAAGGACGCAGGATCGAATCCTGGCCTCGGCGGTCGCTTTTCGATGGAGGCGAAAAGCTAGGTGCCCGTGTGCTGTGCGATGTCAGTGCATATTAAAGAACCCCTGGTGGTCGAAATTTCCGGAGTCCTCCACTACGGCGTCTCTCATAGCCTGAGTCGCTTAGGGGCGTTAAACCCCAAAACCAAACCAATTAATGACTCATTCTGTGCAGCAAGCAAAAAAGTCAATAAATGCCAAAAAATAGCACCTTTCATCAATTCCGTCGTTACACACTGCACTGTGTTTTTCTTTCGGAAAAAGTAAACAGTGCTGTGTTTTTCAAAGTAGTCATTTCAGTTTGATGAAAAATGGGCAGTTATACATAGCTCATATCCGAATTTGTAACTAGTGATAATTTAAGAAAAAAAAGAGGGAGGAAAAGAAATTAAAAATACACACACCTATGCAGAGGGTCGAACCTGAACCCTGCATAAAACGAGCGAAGAGATCCACGCTTTGTACCACTGAGCCACGACACAAGTCAAAGTGATGCATTTTGTTGGATTTTCTTGCAGCAGACTACGTCCGTACCTTCTGCTGCATTGACTGCTATGTATGAAACAGAGTATAGCCGTGTCTTACAATGATTACAAGCAAAGGTTAGTGTTTAATACAATGCTAATGAGCAATGCAGGTTTTCATTAGCATCAATCTGTGGGAAGACTTTGTTGAAAATAAAACATTAAAATTACGCAACTTCATAATCTTCTACAACGGATAGACCACATGTTCTGATTAAATACTAAATCTATGACATGTAACTTACTGATGTGAGTTGTATTTCTTTTCCTTTTCGGCTTGTGAACTGTGCTTTGAAGTTGGAACTAGCACTAGCCTTATAGCTACAGGTCCAAGCACTATTGTAGGTTGGTGTATTGTAATAAATAGAGAATCCTTATTGAAAAAAAGTCAGTCACAGAAGTCACCAAACTGGCTGATTTAAACATGGATGCGGAATGCAGCTTTCTTCTTTAAATTACGTAATTCGACAAGTGTATGCCATAACTGTTCAATCTCTAACGGCTTTTTTTTTAAGGCTTTCTTAATCTTGATACTGGTGTTTTGGCAGTGACTACTGGTCGCATTCTGCCTGCTGGAAAATTCTTTCCTGCACATTCAGCATATTTTTAATTGGTACCAGTTTTTTTGGGCATTTTACTTGCTCATATTGTACTAGTTCACATGGCCTCCAGAAAAAGGTTGATATAACAATGATAAATCCTGCAGTCATATACAGCATCACAATTCATACGTGCACTATTTCTGAACATACACAGAGAAAGCGACCAAAATAACAGGAGCTAAGCAGACCTCTTTGAACTGGGATGAAAATTTAAAATATTGCAATAATGATTAGATCTCCAGCAAATTGCTAACACTGCTCAGTGACATTGCTGACATTACAGGGAAAGATGTAAAACACTGCTACAAGAGAAGAGGTTACAAAGTATGTTGTTAAACATACTGTTAAAGGGATTCGGCTGCCCCTACATCGTAGAATTATAACTTACCGTTTCTCTCTGTGTACACTTTCCAGTTCTTGCTGTTTCTGCTCCACCTTTGAATGCAGGTGAGCAATCTGTTGCTCATACTCTTCTTGAAGGTTTCCTTCCACTTCTCGCCTTCAACAAAGTGAAAATAAGCTGTGCTGTAGCAATGCCTTTCTCCTAAAGTATAGAAATTAATTTTCACAGTTTAATCGCACAAAGTTTTAGATAAGTATGTAAGTAGAAAAAAAAATGTTCTGTCTGGGCAAAATTTTGTCAGAAGACATACTGGAAAGAATTTTTTGTGCTAAGCTGAGCTAAAGTGGCAAAATTTCACAAGCCTTCAAAGCAAACTTTTACACAATAAGAGCAGTATTCTTGATGGCAATGGACAGTCCACTGCAGAAACAATGGAACTAGGATAAAACATAACTTATCAAATATCAAACCTAGACTGCATACAAAACAGTCAATACCTTTTAGTACATGAATATGTTAAGTTTACGATAAACATGAATTCCAATCATTCAAATAGCCGCTGCACTGGTATTGTGACAGAAAAGAAGCACGCTGTGCTCCTTTTACAGGAATTAGCATTGGTGGTGAGAACTGGTTAATCATCTGCACTTGCTTGGTATGAGAAGCAGACTGCTAGCAGGGATAAGACCATGTCGAAAATAAACAGACATACCGCTAAAGTCACAAAATGAGTCTCATCATCATCATCATCATCAGCCTGATTATACCCACTGCAGGGCGAAGGCCTCTCCCATATTTCTCCACTTAACCCAGTTCTGTGCTAGCTGCATCCACTTGACCCCTGCGAACTTCTTAATCTTATCCGCCCACCTAACTTTCTGCCGCCCCCTGCTACGCTTTCCTTCCCTTGGAATCCAGTTTGTTACCCTAAGCGACCATCGGTTATCCTCTCTTCGCACTACATGTCCTGCCCATGCCCATTTCTTCTTCTTAATTTCTACTAGAATGTCGTTAACTTGAGTTATTTCTCTGACCCACTCTGCACGCTTTCTATCTCTTAATGTTACCCCTACCATTTTTCATTCCATAGCCCTCTGGGTTGTCCTCAACTTAAATAGAACTCTCTTGGTTAGCCTCCACGTTTCAGCCCCATAGGTGAGTACAGTCTAAGAAGCTTCAATGAGGCTCATACAGCTGGAGTTGTTTATGCAGCTTCATTTTGGAATGAGTGAGGAAACAGAGCCGAAAAATGGGACAGAATAAAACAAGTTGCAGACATAGTGACATTATTGCCTCACTCTGTCCCATTTTTCAGCTCTGTACCAACACACTTTTTTAGAACTGTGCACCAACCAGCCCAATTCAACACCTTTCTGATGTTCACCCGGGCAGTTTTCTTGTCCCTTTTTGTACTGATGTTTATGCTTGTAAAAGCTGGTCAAAGACACAGGGCCTCTTACTGTGCTCCTATTAGCAATGTCCCGCATCAACTATGGTCACCCTTATCTCATCAAATTCTGTTAACGTCAGGACCCAAGCAAAATGAATATGCATAAAAAACAAAAGCGCTCACACATACACTGCAACTTAGCTTGCATACTTTGAACTGTGCTGGCACGGGAAAGCACAGACCAACACATTCAACAATGATATTACCACAGAACAAAAGTTGGTGCAAACTTTCCTTGCACAGAGTTGAATACCATCAAAGTACAAATGATGGCTGGTCAGAAAAAAATGAAAGATCCAGAAAACCATTATTGGGCAAAGGTTACTACAGTACTGGCAGACGCTTAAACCCTACAACCCTACTACAATGAAAACCATTGCAGCAATTTTTGCTAAAATGAAGTGTATCCAAATTCCTGTCAGCTAATGCCAGGACACCCAGCCCCCCTTCCCCCAGACAAGCTAATTTTGAAGCAGGGTTCAGCCTTAATGAAGTTTAGGCTCGAGCATTTTGAAGCAGCTCAGGAAACAGTGGTAAAGCCATTTTTGGAGCAGCTTTGGAGCAATAACAAGAGTTTTGGAGCATTCGAATTATGTTTCAGAGCTGAAATATTTTTAACAACTGCAATTTTCAATTCCTGACATATAAAAATTCCCTGTAATTATGTCTGACAACCAACTAGCTTGGCAGTTAACTCTCTTTAAGTATCTGCTTGTTTTCACAGCAGAATCATTAGAACTTGTGTATATTTTTGTTGCCAGACAAGTTTTAATAACTCGAGGTAGTCCACAATGATTGCTTTACTAGCTGCTCTCCAACTTCTCTTACGGTCGACGATTCAACAAAGTGGGAGAAGGTGCTACATCAAGTCCAAACATTTTTTGGCACTGAATTCTCTCCAAACACTCGTGGCTTGTTTTATATCTACTTGTGAACAAGCATTTATTATGCTCTATGCTTTTTAGGTTCATGAAAACTTTATATGTATCAGGCCCAGCGCGAGATGCATTATACCTCTGCCACCAGTGTGCTGCAATCATTTCAGAGGCCCTACAGTGTGCACACGCAACTCATAGCAGTCCTGCTGTGCTTCTCACGGTCGCTTCGTCGAATTGCATCGGATTATATTCCTGTTGTAGGTGATATCATTAATGGCCCACCGTACAGCAAAAACCCATGTTCTGCAAAATTAGATAGCAGAACACCGGGCAGCTGGTTTGGAGCAGTTTTGGAGATTATATTGCATTTTGGAGTAGGATGGAGCAGCACTTTGAATAGTTCAGGATAGTGTTCCAAGCAGATTGGCACACATGAGTGCATGCTCATATCGTTGCCATACACCCTCCACAGTGCAATCTTTTTTCAAATTTCTGCTGTCCATTTCCCCATTTCTGGTCCTCTGCCAGGCAGATGGCAGTGTTTTTCCTCTGTAGTGTGTTTTCTGCCTGAGCTTGTGGGATTCGGGCTTGCTGCGGCTGCCCTTTGCGCGGTCGCCGCCCGCTTCCCAGTTGTTCTCCTCGTTCCCTTTCTCCCGCCTGAGGCGGCGGAGAGAGGCTCGGACGACATGTCACTGTCGTTCGGGCCACAGCTCCGGCCTGGCGTCCCAGTGGCTGTTCCCATTGGCACCTTTTGGCAGGAACACAGCACCGCTTCGACGGTCGTGCGGAGCTCAGGGAGAGACCCCTCCGAGACATCGCAAGGTGCGTACGCAACTGTTCTTGTCTGCCGGCCTTTGTCCGCGCAGACCAGTGTGTACTCGAGTTCGTCTGCTCCGGGTCGTACCTGAGAACGAAGCTCGAGCCTGTCGATCGTGATCCAACGATCCGCAACAGGCGTACCTTGCGGTGGTTGCCCACTCTCTCAAAGGAACCCTTTGGTCACTGCGAGAGAGAGAGATCACAGCACGCCCTTGCGTGCTTGTGGCGCGCACTCAGTGTCACGTCGTGCGCGCAGGGGAGCCTTGCTCCTCGCGCACTCCCTTGACACGGTGACTGAGTATGTGTGTGTATGTGCGTTTTGTATATACGTGTGTGTGTGTGTGCGTGTGTGTGTGTGTGCCGCTGGAGGATGGCGTTTCAATAAACGTCTCCTTTGTGAACTTTGAGGTATGTGTCCTTGCAGCGAAGTGCTCTCCTCCCAGTGGAAGTTGAGTGCGCGCTGCGGTGTTTCAGTGTGCGCGTGGTGACGGCTGATCGGGGCTTCGGCTCGCACGACACTCGAACCCGCGGTGGTTGGTGGCCTATGCCCACGTAGAAATCGTTGGACAGCACATCGGCCGAGCCGGTCACCTTGACGATCATGCTTATGCGCCATGCCTGCCGCCCCCTGCGCGGCACTCGGCAAAGGCACTGAAACATGCTACATGGTTATTCGGACCACCCTGCGGTGCTACCGTTGACCATATGCCTCCGCTGTTTCAGCTTTACGCCGTTGCGGAAGCAATGTGCGCGACGCTGCCGCTGCCGGCATCTCCGCACAACAGCACCCGTACCCCGCTTGCAGTCATTTCTGTTCGGGGAACGGCGAGGCGTCGGCCGGGCTCCCTCTGGAAACCGCACCGACAGCGCGCTCAGTTGGCTGATGCGGCTCTGTGAACTTGCGAGCTGGCTGGTGCGCCATTCTCTCCTGGTACAGCATTTCGACTTTTCGGTGCAGTATCTTAAGGGGAGAACAAACGTGGTAGCTGACGCGCTCTCCCGTGCTCCACTCGCCCGCGACGGCGTCTTTACGCCGGCAGGCGAAGGGGGCGAAACAGCGGACGAGCCGCAGATCGGCACGGAGGGGACGCCCACAGACGGGTTCCCCATTCCGCTATCCGGGTAAGCAGCGCTTCGCAAAGCAGGCGAGGGTGAAAGCTCTTTGTGAGCACATCTGAAACGCCGATGCCAGCGGAAGCTTTGCTGCGAACCTGCGGGGGGACGAAACCAGGCTCTCCTTTGGGATGACTGGGATCGTTTTCAGTCATGAAGAGCTACGACGGTCCAGCAAAATGACCCGTTTTGTCGCGATGTCAGCGACGGTCTCTGGGAGACGAAGCGCCGTTACGCTGCTTGTATTGCAGCGGGCGCAGCGCCGTTACGCTACTTGTATTGAGCGGGCGCAGGGGGGCACGAGCCAGCGTGTGTCGCGGCGTGCCTCGGGGATTCATGTTTGCTGGGCCATGACGGGCTCGCGCTGAAATACATAGTCACGGATGATGAGTCCATGAACCATTTAAAGTGTCTGAGCGGCGCTCTGTTGCGTTTTCTCTCATGACAAACCACTGGCTGGTCATCTGAGTGGCTCCAAGGTTTCAAGAAACTGAGTCAATCGGTGACTGCAGCCCGGCATGAAGCGCAACATTTTCCGCTGCTGCCGTTCCTGTCATGTCTGTCAAATGGAAAAGTCAAGGGGTGGCAAGCCACCGGGAATGATGAAACCAACTGACAGCGTGCGTCCGTGGCAGATGGCCACCTGCGATTTCATGGGGCATTTCCCCAGTAACAAGCAGGGGGTCATTGCTGGAGAAGCCGTGCCTACATCGCAGACTGAAAGCCCATATGCGTAACGGTCTAACGAGCTTGCGCTGGTGCCCATTGTCACCACAGGCAAGTGCCAAGGCACAACCGATGCGGTGGAACGCAGCCGTGCCCCACACCGGTACAAGGTGAGGCGACATTCACCTGTGTGATTGATGCCGGACGACGGGCCTTTTCCGCATATCGCCTCACCGAGCGAGCTTGCTCGTCGAACCCTACCCAGAAGCAAGGTTGGTCTCTCTTTTCTAGCTCGCTCAGTTCCAGCCTTTGTATTTTATTTTGTTTTTGTGTCTCTTCACATTTTTCGCTTTCTTTTGTTTCCGTTCTTGCTCCTTATCTTGTAAATATTGTACAGTGAGTGCCTTCTTTTGTACAGCGCGTCTTCTCTCCTCTTTCTCCTTGAAACTGCGAGGGTTGCTCATTAGGCAGCCCGACGCGCGGCTTTTCCAGTGTGTGTGGAAAGGAAGTTGGGGCCGTTTGGGGACGGGGAGCATGGACGATGCCCATTTTCACCCAAGGCCGCCGCGGTTGCGAAGGTGCTCGGGACAGGTTCGCCGCTGAAGGTCGGCATCACCCTTTGTTTGGTGTGTGAGTGGCTGTGCGTGTGCGTGCCTAGGCGTGGAGGCGACGACGTCGCGCCATGTGTGTTTGCCGGCGTGTGCGGAGTGCGGTGGAAAGGAAGCCCCGCGCGGTCTTCCCATGTGCGCCTTGGATCGCCACGGAGTCACGGACTTTCCACGCCTGGGGCCCCTTCTGCGTGTTCCCTGTTCCTGCACCTAACCTGCACCACCACTGACGGAGATCGTTTGCAGCCAACGATGAACGTTGGCCACCCAGAAGTCAACGAGCGGTGAGTCACCGCAGGCTCCCTGAGGTGCACCGACGAACTTTGGGACTTCTGTACATAGTTGTGTTCTGTATATAGTTGTTGTTACTTCGCCTTCGGAACTTGTGGAACTTTGTACATTATGCTTCATGTCATCTTGTTTTCTTTTGTTTGTTTTTTTGTGCGCCTTGCTAATGTTTGTCTTTTTTGAGTGTCTGTCTTTTCGAGATCTTTTTGGCTGGAGCTGAAGCGTAGTTGACTTGTTGCGTGATGATAGCATTCTTTTCTTCATGCTGGGGACCTGCCGCGTGCTTTCACTGATGGGTAGGAGGGCAATTAAGGAGAGGAGGATGTGGGATTCGGGCTTGCTGCGGCTGCCCTTTGCGCGGCCGCCGCGCGCTTCCCAGTTGTTCTCCTCGTTCCCTTTCTCCCGCCTGAGGCGGCGGAGAGAGGCTCGGACGACTTGTCACTGTCGTTCGGGCCACAGCTCCGCCCTGGCGTCCCAGTGGCTGTTCCCATTGGCGCCTTTTGGCGGGAACACGGCAGCGCTTCTACGGCCGCGCTCACGCGACCGTCCGAGCGGAGCTCAGGGAGAGACCCCTCCGAGACATCGCAAGGTGCGTACGCAACTGTTCTTGTCTGCCGGCCTTTGTCCGCGCAGACCAGTGTGAACTCGAGTTCGTCTGCTCCGGGTTGTACCTGAGAGCGAAGCTCGAGCCTGTCGATCGTGATCCAACGATCCGCGACAGGCGTACCTTGCGGTGGTTGCCCACTCTCTCTCAAAGGAACCCTTTGGTCACTGCGAGAGAGAGAGATCACAGCACGCCCTTGAGTGCTTGCGGCATGCACTCCGTGTCACGTCGTGCACGCAGGGGAGCCTTGCTCCTCGCGCGCTCCCTTGACACGGTGACTGAGTATGTGTATGTATGTGCGTTTTGTGTGTGTGTGTGTGTGTGTGTGTGTGTGTGTGTGTGTGTGTGTGTGTGTGTGTGTGTGTGTGTGTGTGTGTGTGTGTGTGTGTGTGTGTGTGTGTGTGTGTGTGTGTGTGTGTGTGTGTGTGTGTGTGTGTGTGTGTGTGCGTGCGTGCGTGCCGCTGGAGGATGGCGTTTCAATAAACATCTCCTTTGTGAACTTGGAGGTTTGTGTCCTTGCAGCGAAGTGCTCTCCTCCTGGTGGAGGTTGAGTGCGCGCTGCGGTGTTTCAGTGTGCGCGTGGTGACGGCTGATCGGGGCTTCAGCTCGCGCGACGCTCGAACCCGCGTTGGTTGGTGGCCTATGCCCATATAGAAACCACAAGCTTCACCTGATCACATGCATCAGTTGGCCAGATTGGGCACACAGTGACCAAAAAGAAGGAAGATGCAATGGCATGGCAGGCAATCGTAAAACACTGCCTTGAGATGCCTAGCAATTAAGAAGTTGAAATAATAAATTTTTTTTCGGCTAAATTTTATTTTTCAGGCTGCCTAATTTTTTGCAAGCATGAAAATTTTCTGCAAAGCCTATACATTCAAAATGCACGGTATCAAACACTAAAAATATTACAACAGCTGAAAAATGAGTATGGGCAGTGCATCGTGGCATTAATTGATGCAGCAATGAAAGATGCAGCTCAAGATGACTAGATTTAACACTTTTACTGTTTTTGTCGTACGAATGCTGCGGCCGCATTCCATCCTGCGGCGTTTTTGCTATACGGGTACTGCGCTAAACCCATAACATTTCAAAAAATTTGACACGGGGTGAGCTTTTTTTTTTTTTTTTCGGAATATTCGACAGTCAACGGGTTAAAGATAAAAACTCTTCATGCACAACTTCGTCAATTTATCACTGGATTAGACTGAAATCACAGCAATAGAGTTTCCACTTCAGTGAAATTTCCTGCAAACCTACCTCAATTTTGCTTTGTACTTCTCATCCTCTGTTTGGTCCTGCATGCTCTGGTAAGGAAACAGAAAATAAGAACTATTAAGATCAGAGCTGCATATACAAATACACATAGCTTCTTGCCAGTGCAGCAGCTTTCATCAAACCGGAAAGGCATGGTACCATTCAAAGAACTAAAGTTGCACTTTAAAGCAGTCCTGAAGCATATGGTAACTTTTAAAACATGGTAATCTAACCAACCCAGCCATAATACCAAATACTGATGAACATCAGAGCCAAATGCAGCTGCTCTATATATAGCATGGTACATGCTTCCTCCAAAAACCTTGTGTCTTTCCAAACCCTATGCTTTTTCACATGGCTACTATATTATTTATTATATTATTTCAGTTGCTATCATAATACGACAGATAAATAGTAGCTATTGCTGGCTTTTAGTGTCGCGAACAGCAAGTGCCAATAGGACCAAAGCAACAGAGAAAGGCAATGCCAACATGGAAGGCTGAATGCCTAAGCTGGCAGAGCATAATTCGGTTACATGGATATGTATATAACACAATCACTAGACATGGCACTGCTGAGGGGAACTGCTAATCACAGGTAATTCGAATGACACAAGTGCCCCTAAATTTTTTTTAATGTGCCGAATTATACAAGTGCAGCTTCAAGTTTCTTGAAGACATAGCGCAAAAAAGACGGGGACAATTAACATAAGAAACTGTCTTCAAGAAACTGCTACTAGCTAGCCCAAACCAAACATCTGTTGCAGTTTCAAGTTTTCTGCCTTCTCAACAGAGCCCTGTATAAGAAAGGAGAGTAATAACCAAAAAAAAAAGCATATAATGAGCAAGTGATGAGAACACTTTGGCAGCATCGGCAAATGTTGTTCCTGCATAGCAGAGAGGTATCAATAGATAATGCATCAGTTCAGGCATTAGGATTAATACATTAGCGTTTCAACTTCTGGAGGGGGTATGTGAATAAATTAGAAATCTGCACGGCGTCAAAAAGATCGTAGGCAGTGTCTCTTTTACTGGAGTAGCTTCATTGCAGAATTGATGACAACACTATGAACACAAAGTAAGATATTTGAATTTTAAAACATAAGTTCACATTTGAATGCCCCACAGCCCGACTGCACTATTCTACTTGCCATGTCATAGACTAGTAGAAGGGCACATTTAATTCTTTGAGTCCAAATTCATTCCCACTGGACTTGAAATTCTCAGCAACTGTCCCTTTAAATGTAGTCTAAACATTCCAATAACAGATTGTCCATAGGCTCAAAGTATCCTCCAAAAGGAAGTGCAAGAAAGACAGCAGTACAAATGCGCACACATGAAGGCACATATACTGACATAAAAGCTTGTTCTGTTTTGTTGGACTGTGACAACATATATGAACATGTGAGCTGCTGCCTCAAGAAAATGTCTGCTAACAGTGTTTGCTACTGCAACAACGGTGCTGCCAAAGGTGCATTTCAGCCTTAGTGCAAAGCCATACACATGGTTTATTCAGGGAACACAGATATCAGGCAGTCTTATACAAAGTAAGTGCTCGCATCTCGTAGTTGCCACTACGCTGCCAAACAATTCCACCACTGTTATCATATTTACTCATGAATGTAGCTGCATGTACTAGCTGTATACATATTCATCATCGCCGACTCATTACCTGTCATAAACTGCTGTTCCATTCCAAAACTGCTCTACACTAGTTTTCTGTATATGCTAATTTTTAGACCCACCACTCTGCCTTGCCTCTCTAGGTCATTGATAATGATTTGCAATTCGTCCTATGAATTTTTAGCAAGGCAATGTAACCAGTGAATTGCAGATTACTGAGGTATCTTCTATAAACTCTTAACCCCAGTTATTCTCAATCCAGGTCTCAGAGTACCTCCTCAGAGCCCTGAATAGATCTTGCCTCCCTACCTCACACCCATTACTGGAATTTTATTCCTTTCTAAAATGAACAACTATGGAGGCACCCACCAGAAATATGTTGTATATCTACACGACTATTTTAAGCCTGGTTCTGCAATGCCTGCATGACTGCTCAGTAACAGCGGACAGTTACATCTTGCACACTGCTCTATCACCCAATTGAAAGAGTGAATGTGGTCTATTCTACCTAAGTCTGCCTGGTCCTTTGATTGGGTTCAAGGGTGTCCCCGTTCTATAAGCAACTATACCTTATAAAATGCCTTATAGGCAGTGAACAGCAAGCTGATAGTGTTTTGTAGTTTTTCAAGTCCTTGACATCCTTTTTTATGGGTTAGGATAATGTTAGCACTCTTCTAATATTCCAGAACCATCAATATGATGAAGTATGCATACACAGGGTGGCCAGTTTTTCTAGAGGCCAATTTTTCTCGTGCTGTACACATACTGCACTTAATAAAGCCAATTTACTAATTACTATGTTGAAGCCTGTGTCAGCGAGTTGTTGAAATATCCATGCTATCATTTGCGCACCATAAAATAGGAGCCATCTTCACCCAGAAATGCATGCACAGGCAGCACAGCAGCACAGCAGTGTCTTAAGCCAGCTCTAGCCATTAGCCATTTTTTTTTTTTTTTTTTTTTTTTTTTTTTTTTTTTTTTTTTTTTTTTTTTTTGCTTTTTTTGGACCCAGGGCTGCCTTCAGGCAGGCTGGAAGTTTATTGGAGTCCCGCATAAGCTGAAATTTCCAGTACTGTGCACACTACACAAACTATTATAGCACTAGACAATTTACACTTCTCAATACACAGGCACTCTTGAGATGCTGAATTTTGGCTGCATTTATCCAGAGCAGAAAATGTATGCAATCTTGTTCAGCAAATATATATTGTTGCAAGCCCAGCAAGATTTATACTTCTATATACAGTTGAACCTCCTTATAAGGGACATGCACTGGGGAGCAGTTTTGTCTCTTATATAAGAGGTCCCTTATAAGCAGGGTACCACATTCACATTTTCTAATCAGACGTTACTTCGGCGTAGGCATCTTACGGCTAAACTACGCAAAAAAGAAGGCTATATCCTATTGCAAAAGCATTACTATAGCTTTCATTTACATACTATTGCATTTGCTTGGTCGACCACCACACACTGACCACACCTCACAACTTTCTTACATTTATTTATTACTGAATTAGTTGTAAATCTTGGTCTGCTTCACGGCTGCACTGATGCTGTTCAACACAGCCTCTTCCAACTTGAGAATCGGACCAAGATCCTCATGGCCACTGGGCCAAAACTTTATATGTTGGTGAACTGTGTTTACAGTGTTTCCAAAGTGCGATCACGATGTGATGTGGCACCGCAACTAGCAATTTGCAACCAAGTTATGTGTCTCGTGACACTGCAAGAACACAAGTCACAAAACCGTCACGAAATCATAAAAGTAGCAAAAACTATAAAACATCACCAGCAGAAATATCACTTAGAAATTTATGCTTGTTTGAGAAAGGATAACAATGGCTGTGAGCAACTGCAAAGTGTGTAAATGTCGCTACTCAGACGAAAAATAAATGAAAAGCCAATGAGGCATTTCTGAATGGAGTTGAAACTGGTTGAATAGCAAACAGAGCAGCTTATTTGTCCTCGCCAGAGCAGAACTACTTCTGTATTTATGTCATTTATTTTCGTCTTGGCTTGGCTATGTCCCGCTTTCTAGGCACAATGACTTATGTCAACAGCACCAGCACTCTTTGCATTTACCAGATAGATTTGTTGTTCATACTGAAATGCAGCATGATAGACAATTTCAGCTTTATTCTTCAGGCTAGTGGACACAACACTTCCGGTAATTTTTGATAGGAAGCTCCACTAATTGGAGAACCCAACGCACACTCCCAGTATGCTCGTGTAGATGTTCGCATGTGCAGTCACACTTGTGCTCTTCGTGGCAAGCCTGAAGACCTTCTCTACGTTGCATTCCCACTGCAGGCCCTTTTTTAGTCATTTCAGTTGTAATTAATAATGACGGCACAGGTGCGTCTCTTGTTTTCACTGTAGCTGCCGCTGAACCTGGCGATGGATGGTGCCACAATTAATGTTAAAATGTCTGTTACAAGCAAGACTGAGTACCAAATTTTAAGGCTAATTTGTCCTTTAGAGCCAATTGTCTTCTAATGTCTGTTAAAAAAGAAGTCCAAGTAATGAATGTCATAGGGCAGCCAACCATTTGGGTGAACGATGCCTCTTATACCCGATTGTCTGTTACGTCCATGTCTCTTATAACGCGGTTCAGCTATAGTAAGTTATACCTGAGCAATGCATCCTTTCAAATCAGCCTCTTTATGAAGTAATATGTGCTATTATATAATATTACCTAATAAAAATATACTAAAGCACTGCTCTAAAACTCACCTTAAGATACTTGTTCAGCTGATCTATATCCACATTATGCTGCCCCAGTAGTTCTAGCATGCGCTGGCACTCTTTCTCTTTTTCTTCGTTCTAGAACACACAAAAATAATGAGAAATTTGAATCTCTTGAAGTCATCATTGCACTTTGTTCAAACAGATACCTTAAGTTTTCATCAGGAAGAAAGTGATTAAATGAAACATAGGCATTTATTTTCCTACAGCAACAAACAGCACAATGCAAATACTTTGGCAATTTACACAAATCACAGGGCAAATTTGTGCTTCTTTTTTAAGGCGAAAGCCTTTAATGGCTCATGCTGTCGTGTACAAAATGTGTCCCACTTTTGCGGGGGCTCTGACTGGCCAAGGCAGGATGACATCATAGGTCTCGACCAATCACAGAGCACCACCACAGTATGCGTGAATGCATGCCTTATATGGCCATATGCTAATCAATGATCAATTACAAATGAATAACTAAATTAATCAATTAGGTGACAATGACCAATTAATTAGTCATCAATAATTTAAATGATCAATTAATTGCATACTTAATGACTCATTAATTACTTAATTAGTCCATGCCTACTTAATTACCTGCTAATTAGTGCCAGCTGCGTAGCAGAATGCGGCACTTAGGCTTTCGCCTTTCACTACTTTAGTCGCTGAAGTCCCTCATGTTTTTTTTTAAACATGCACTTGATGTGGCTTTATACTATATTAACACTGTAATTATGAACAAAAGTTAACAGGAAAAAATAATTTCTGCATGATTAGACCAAAACGCTCACTGAAAACCCTGGAAACATGAGAAGAAATGTGTACCAAGTAGTGGGTACAGAGTAATTATCTTTCCTTTTTCCATAATAACATCTCGTAAAATTCTGTCCATGATTGTGCATTATACAGTGTTCAAACACTGTGACACACGTGTGATCATTTTATTTTCATATTTACTGCCACAGATTTGACTTTTCAGATCCAAAGCATTGCTATGTTCATTCCCGTCAAAAATTTACAATCGCACACAGCACAAAAGTCGGCACGTCTCAACTGTAAGGCACAACAAAATGTGAAAGATTGTTATCTTAGAAGCGGAGTGTTCGATGCAAGACTCAACAGCTCAATAACGCCTACATAAACAGGTATTTGCCGTTTTCAGAGTACAGGTGCACAGCGCATGTGAAAACTTTAAATTATTAAATATGTACACTGTACCCTTAGCTACAGCCAGCAAAACTACAATGCACATAATTTTGCACCACTAAATTCTCTGCAGCATCGAAACACTGTCATACTGCAGTTGTTACATTTTTTCTCCATATTATTTATACAATCAATAATTTCTTCTAATACAAAATCATGATTGCCAAACAGGAATGATACACTCCAGAACAAATGTACTTAACCAGCTTGATTCACAAAACCATTTGCTCACCTTTATCTCCAAGCTGTCACGCTCAGACACAACTTGGTGAGCCTAGTAATAGAAAGGAAGCAAATACAAGTTTGCTTTATCTGCATACTATACAGGAATTTTGGGCAAATTAAGAAAGTTCTGCACCTGGTCATATAATCAAATTGTGGCTTGAACATCTTTCATCACTAACAGTGGACCACCTATTGGCCTCGAGATCGAGCAGAGTCGCCACCTTGCAGCTCAGCGGCGAAACCTACTCAGTGTGGATGCGTTTTCGCGTCGCGTGCCTGCCCTCAGTGATTTACGCGCGCGTGCGCCGTGTACAGGAGCGTTTTTGTTTGTTTCGCGGTTCCTGTAAACTTTTGCTTACCTATATGCCTCTTGCAAAATAAATATGAACAGTCTATAACCCCACGCTTCATTAAAAAAAATACTTGTCCGTATCGAGCATGTCATGCTTGAATAAGGACATCATCCATCGCAGTCTTCGGCGCTTGAGATCCTTTGACATGCAATGTCTCAAACGAAGTGGTACTGTCGTTACCGCCGTGTCAAAGCAAAACAGGTCGCTGCCGTCAATAAAAGTTAAAGCAAACGCTCAGAAATCGCATATTCCCGTTTCTGTTTGGAATACTGCAGCTACTAAAGCATATGCCACCGCAGACTGCTTCTGATAGCAGAATACAGTTTGAACAGACCACTCTATGCCTACTATGCCTTCTGTATTCACGCTAGAGTTGTGTGAGTACTTTATTTTATTTATTTTTTATTTTATTTTTTTTTTTTATTTATTTTTTTTTTTAACACCTCTGTCGCGGTGTCTCAGTGGTAAGGGCGCTCGACTGTTGGTTTCGAGAACGGGGGATTCAATCAACCTTTTCGAAAGGCGCTCCTCTGCTGTGGGATTTGACTGCACAATAAACAATCCCACGTGGTAAATGCGGTGTTAAAAATGAAAAAAACAAAACGACACCAAAACCAGCCTCTGCAATCATCCGCCATAACCGATGCCGCTTTCATGCGTTAAACCCGGGCCAATATGGATTTCAAAATAACGGCTTGAGGGGCTAGTTGGTGCTGCATCTTATTCAGAAATGTGGAGGAGTAGTGAAGAGGAAGTGTTTTCAGTTCCTATTACAGTTGGTAGTGTGCGCGTGTGTTGTGTATCTTCTCCTGTGTTTGTGTTTGTTGCGCCACATTTCTGAATAACAATATGGATTTCTTTTCTTTCTTTTTTTTTTTTTGTTGAAGGCTTCTGTGCATCCGTAAAAGTTTTAGTGAGCACATTTTGCTTTAGAGAAATGCTCGAATGTTTGAGAAACATACTTCCTGCACCTAATAGTTGCTCTAAATATTACATAATACACCTAGATTAATGTACTTTACTGGTAGCCTATTATAATCATTATAATCCCTTTTCGTCCAAGTGCTGTCTTCCGAGCAAACTCGTCGTTTCTGACAAGGGGAGTAAAACAGCTTCATGCGGGCTTAAATATCAGTTTAGTTCGGGAATAAATACATCTTTATAGTCGCATGATAAGATGACCTCCATTTCTTTCGGAATAGTTTTATATCCGACATCTGTTTTGGAAGCAGCCCTAATATTTTACTTCGCATAAGATTTAGTCACTGCTAAATAATTAGTGATAAAGAAATTTTCAGCCTGTAAAATTGCTTCCCAGAACATGACAGTGCCCATGCTCAGTTTATAACGATGTCTTCGAAGCAAGTAATTCATAGCTTGCACTTTAACGTTACTGAAAATTAATCGCTGATTATTGTAAATTCTGTCAAGTGTGTAAAAGTTCTCTAACACGGTGAAATTTATTGGCATTGCAAAACAAAATAATTACACTACTAATTTACCGTTATATATTAACATCACACACATCAGAAATCCCGTATACTTTCCTCGGTTTCAGGAAATCATTTACAGTTAGTGGCGCATGAAGTAATACACTATCACATTCTATGACAATGGCCGCAAAAAGCATCTCGGAAAATTCAATCCACTCAGCGCTGTACACGTGAACAATCAGCTTTCCTGTGCGGCGAGGTTTCCTGTATAGTGTCGCGTGATCTCATTTTTGGGGAATACTTGTGCGTGGTTGTCTGGGCCAGAGTTGATGTGCACTCAGTCTAAAGCAACTCTCCATGCAGTGCGCTGCCAGTACTACATTTAACTTTAATCCTCGAGTCAAGTACGATATAATGAACCAGGCTTTCTCGATTCAATCTAAAGTACTGCAGGTATCTGCGTGGGTTTGACACTAAATTTCCGGTCTCACTCGCATGAGACACGCGCAAACTGTTTAGAAGTCGATAAGAAAAACAAAGCGGTCATTAGGCAGGCCCAAGCATTAGGCGCGTGAGCGCGGTACAGCGCAAGAAACGTGCAAAATAAATCTGGAAGACTGGTGGTTGCGTGCATTGTTCTCCTAAAATCCGCTCTTCTTCTGCTGCATTGTCGAAATCCTTGGATCTTTTTCTGCAATATTGCAGAAATACTGCAGAAGACACGTTTTCATCGCCAACAAACTCGCCGTAAACTCGGAAGCAGACCTACGCAGCGTGCGTTTCTGCGAGCGCCGCCGGCTGCCGATCCACACTACCGGAGTGACGGTGGCGCCACCTCTAGGTCGATCTCGCGGCGAATAGCATGGCCAGCTTTTCAACTGCTCCACTCATGATATACCCTCCACGGCAACTAAAGTTTGTTAATGTTTTCAAATAACTAAACAATAACTAAAAATACCATAAAACAACCCCTAAAATACCAAGTTTTCACCTCACCACACCACAAAATGGGGTTTTATTTTTAGGCACACTTTCTAGCATTTCATCTGCTTTTAATTTTCTACTCTCAAGCTACAACAGCCCGCCACAGTGGCTCAGTGGCTTTAGCATTCCGTCGCTGATCCTGAGGTTGCGGGCTTCATCCCAGCCATAGCAGCCATATTTTGGTGGAGGCAATGACACCCATGTGTCTTTGCCACTGCACATTAAAGAACCCCAGGTGGTCTAAATTAATCCGGAGCACTCCACTAGGACATGCCTCATAGCCTAAATATACAATTTTGTCGTGCTACAAGAAAGGCACCTGTGTTGTTCATGTATTCCATTTTCAGATATTTTGGAAATGTCAACATGCCATGCACTGTGCACACATGCGTGTACAGGGTGTCCAATTCAAGAATGAATGACCACAAAAACTGTGAGGTGATCCATCATACAAGGTGGACTAGTGGCAGCTATGGGGTTACTGCGCCACTGCTGCAGGAATGATAGACTGGGAGGTATATGCTGGCCACAAATTCAGGGGAATCCCCCAAGGTGGAGTAGATTTCTCAGGATAAATTTTTCTTTAACTACGAAGTTTCTGAGAAAGCTGTATAGCTTTTCTTTCTAACTCTTTGGCTGCTTATTTAAGAAACAGCGCAAAGGACGGGACACAGAGACACAAGAAAGCACAAACACAAGGCGCTGTTCTGTCTCTGTGTCCCGTCCTTTGCGCTGTTCCTTAAATATGCAAAACCAACTAGCCCGCCAACTCGCGCTTTTATATGGCTGCACTTGGGTGGATGTCAATGAGTAATTACTCCCTTATTAGAAATCTACTCCACCTTGGGGGCTTCCCCTAAATACTTGACCAACACCATTCCCACTTCGAGTTATAGATCAATTCACTCTCGCCCTACCATCTGATCTGCTGACCGTCCTGGTTAGCTCAGTCGGTAGAGCGACTGCCCCGGAAAGGCAGTGGTGCAGAGTTCAATCCCCAAGTCAGGACGAATTTTTCTTTAACTATGAGGTTTCTGAGAAAGCTGTATAGCTTTCCTTTGTAGCCGTATGGCTGCGCTTGGGTGAATGTCACCGAGTAATTACTCCCTTAATAGGTATATACTGCTGAGAATGCTTCTAAGAATGCTGTTCAGCACATCCTACAATATATGTGCAGCACAACTGTTATGTGAGCAAGCCTCACTTATGTGTGCATAGTGAAATTAATTTGCATACATTCCGTTGCAGCGACTACTCCTTTGTGGCCACTAAACTACAGCGAGATTACAACTAGTTTCACATTAATGTTCAGCACTTAAGTGGGAAATGTGAGGGCACAATATGCAAAGTGAAAGAAATTAAATAAGTGCATTCCCGAAAATTCTGCAAAAATTGCTACAAGCGGCTACAGGTATAGAAATATTATAACATCTGCTCTAGAGATTAGCTCTTTGCTATCAGTGGTTATGTCAGCATGTCACATATTATATTTGCCAACAAGCTAACAAGCATTAACAATAATTTTATGAACTGATAAGACAGATGACCATTTTAAATCTGGAAGTTGTGTTATTTTTTTTAAGTTAATTCATAATTAATCAGAAAGAAGCAGCGTCAAACAAAACATATACCATATTGCTCGCATAATGAATGCACCCCTTTTCTTTTGGTGTGCTGTCTACTGATAACGACAGTGAACGCTAGTAGGTGCTCTTTTATGAATGCTGAAACAACTATATGCACTAACATAAAGCCCTGTCTGTCAAATGTCTGGCCTACTGTGTCTGACCATACGGCACAAACCACCTATTCGAATATTTGACGAAGAATCTGGGAACAAACAGAAACCATGCCTACTTAATGCGGTTGGGCCTTGCACTTAACACTACAGGCTCTGCTTGTCCTCTCTTTGGACAGAACTGTTTGCTGTGGTCTTTAACATGAAACTTGCGCAGAAGAGTGAAGTTTCCTTTATTGAGGAGTCAAGTCATGCCACAAGAAGTATTCATTTTACTAGTCTCCTCTTTGTCCCATTTTTGAAACTTTAAATTTTTCCTGAATAATTTGTTCTGTGTAATGAGTGCACCTCCAAGATTTTTACAGACTCTTGGAGAAAAAAAGTGTGCTGATTATGAGATTAAATACAATAAATTTACAAAATTTCTGAGATGATGTTACAATTGCTGAACGAAGGCAAAGGCTGGGCACATACAGCAGTGAACAAAAAGGTATGATATTTTAGTATTTCGACTTTGGCAAGATAGTGCCACAGTCTTTTACAAAATAAACAACCAAATTTATCACCATATTAAATTGCAGTTTGTTTCTACAGCAAAGTAGTCAAGAACTGCTTTTTATACTGCGTGAAAGCACTGACGATAATGTGGGCTTCATTACTAAATAGGGCACCAATTTAAAAAAAAAAATGAATTTTCACAACAATTTACTGCTGTTAGTATTTTGCATGCCAACCTTTTTTGCTGACACAGCTAGACAAAGCTGAGGCATGGAGCCCAGAAATTCCACAGAAAATTTAGTCAAGAACTGCTTTTTATACTGTGTGAAAGTGTCAGCAATAATGTGGGTCTTCATAACTAAATGGATAAATGGGGCATCAATTTTTTTTTATTCAATGAGTTTTCAAAATAAAGTACTGCTTATTTCGCGCACAAGCCCTTTTTGCCAATACTGCTTGACAAAGCCGAGGCATGGAGCCCAGAAAGCTGTCAATGAATGTCTAGTCTAGGTTTCCACACTCTTACAGCAGCTGGCCGAAATTCTCTTCTGCTCTGCTCACATTTTTTGTACTTAAGATACCGGCCGAAGCCTTTGCAGAGATATATATTTAATTTTAATTATTTCAGCAGACTGGCTAGGCCACTATAAGGTCAACTCTCCTCTTCTAGAAATTTCATGCAAGTGCTTCAGGTTGCCATCCTGTTTAAGCTTATATCCAAAGCCAAAGTTTTTGCACACCTATGGAACTATCATTTCCTAACAATTTTGTGATAAACTTAATTGCTCATTACACCTTTAATTTGGCAATCGAAGTCAGCTCCACAAAAGGAGCAGTTCTATGCTACAACGTCCCCACCTCTATAGTTAAATGCAGAAAGCTGATGACAAGGTTCAAATAAGGTATTTTTGGGACAAAATACCCATAAATCTTATCATTTATACACGCAAGGTTTTATTCGTCTAATATTCCAAACGCCACTGATCCACGCCAAGCAACTTAAAAGCCAACAGGACTACACAAGTCATTATTAAGACCCTCAACGTTAGGCATCTCAACATAAATGCCTATACATGCCTAAACAGGTCATTTCTAACCTTTCTTGCCTGTATGCCTTCATATATTTTTATAGAAAATTTACTGCCATTTCGTGCACACTTGAGAAATATTTTTTGCACTTCCCCACAATCCCTCCTACTAGAAATAATGTGACAGAGATGACATAAAAATTATGACACTAGTGACTGTAATACTGACAAGCTGGGAGTGAGCATGTGAATCTATAGCAAACAACAGTGCACTGCATGCAAGCAGCAAAGCTAGAAAATGTGACTTTGTGAGCTTGGTAAATGTGCAAGCTTGGCAGTACTGCAGTCAGGAGACAACAGCTTGAGGCTGGGAGCAGAAACAGTTGTTGGAAAACAGGGACCTTATGACTGTATCGAACATCAGGTGAGTGTTATGCAAAAAGGATGTAGCTGCATCAAAATCAGCTCTGTTTTTGCCGAGCTTCAACAGCTCCCTCATAACTCGGCATTCTCTTTTTTTCATGTCCGCACCACTGACCTTGCATGACATGGAAAGAATGTTGAAATTTTAAATGTGTCAGGCCATGTTCTCAGAAAAGTGTAAGTCTGGGAACCTCAGGATGTGCAGGGCACATCTTGGAGTCCATGCCCAACAAATTTAACCTATCATGTACTATTCTTACATTAATAGCAGTATTACAATACAAACTAGCACATTTTCTTTTATGTGCTATTTCAGCTTCCTGGTAACAGAAAACAAGAACCATTACTCAAATGCCTCGTTTTGCATTTTTAACTGCCTGCTTCTTTATTTTCTGAAGCCTAAATGCCTCCCTATTTCAAACCTTTTTTCCAGTCTAAGTTGTAAGTTTCCAGGATGTAGTCATTATCACATTGCTGTAATCACTGCAGGCATATATGCAATGATAAGCTCAAACCACAAGTGCTGCCACTCTTCATTCTTAAAGTGATTCAGATTGTGAACGATGCACATAATTAAACACAGAATTGTTAAACTGAAAGCTTGCTATAGTTACTTCAATTCAATATTCACATTATACTGAATGCCAAGATTCAAGGTCCTCTAAATTTATTTTGAAGGATAATTGGCAAAATTCAAGAGAATGTGCTGGGCCTTTAGGTGGGCATTCAATTACAATGCATCACCTCTATCCCTCTATCCACATGCGGTGCACAGGTTTGCTCTGTAGAGGTCAAGTAACACCTTTTATCACAATTGCCAATATGTAACATATGAAAGGGAACCATGTGTGGAATAGCCTACTGGAAATATTTTTCATCATGAACCTAAAATTGGCACCGATCATCTCCAAAGTTATCACTCTCACTGCTGCATCCATGCTTGGAGGCTAAAAGTGCCGTCCAACGACTGTGCTTTGCATTTTTTTTTTCTTCCCTTGCACCCATAGCCCCACTACTCCCATCACTTGGGAATTCCTCAGCCTCTTTCCTCCAATAATCTGCTCCCATTGGTACCAGCCATTCATGGCACCAAAGGAAACTAACACTTCACGTTCATCTGCCATGAGGTGACAGCAGCATAAATAATACGATAGTACAAAAGATGGTTGGTTGGTTGGTTTGTGGGGTTTAACGTCCCAAAGCGACTAAGGCTATGAGAGACGCCGTAGTGGAGGACTCCGGAAATTTCGACCACCTGGGGTTCTTTAACGTGCACTGACATCGCACAGCACACGGACGCCACTCCGTTTCGCCTCCATCGAAACGCAACCGCCGAGGTCGGGTTCGAACCCGGGTACTCCGGCACAGTAGTCGGGCGTCTTACCACTGCACCACCCCGGCGGGGTAATAGTACAAAAGAAGGCAAGTATTTAAAACTGTGCAAGAAATAGCACACCATTTTCCGAGTAGATTGCAAGTCCTCTGCTGCATGCAGAGAAGCCATGTTTAGCTCAAATTTTCATCAGTATGCGATTGATTGATTTGACAGCATTATTTAATATTATCAAAGAGCATTCCAAGGCTTGCTTAAAGAAATCTTGTGCATTCTATGAGGATGAAGATTTGCTTTGCTAACATCCTGCATACAGCATACTGCCAAGGAGAAATACCAGTTACTGCTGAAACAGAGTTTCTCTTGTTGAGTGCTTCAATTTGAGCATCCTGTACTGGTATATTTCATCCCTGTGTCGTTTTTGTTTTCTTTCCTTGCTACCATGGACCAATTGTTCCAAATTTGCACTTCAAGATACTTTTGCCTGTTCACCTTCTCAGCTTGGCTTGATAGCTTTGCGAGTAGCCAATACTGTGAAAGAGCGACATATATATTTCCACTTTTCCAGACAATAGTGCTAAACAAAAAAGAAATGAAATAAACCTTACTTAAGCATCTTTTTTTTCTTTTTACCATAGCCTCTGCAAAGTATCATAAAGTACATCAACATAAGCCCCCTCAAATTTCAGTAATGTAGATCTTCATGTCACACTAGTCCACAAGCTCCAATTTGGCTTCGTCACCATGCACTAATATAGGAGACAGTCATGAGTTGTCACGGGCATCGTTTTGTGGTATAGCATGCAGTTTCAGCAGTGCAAGCTGGAGAGGGTGGTGATAAGCCAATTAGACATGTGCTGCACGGCCTCTCACTGAGCTTCATATGGCAGTCACTGTGATATCATCGCAAGTTCCCTATACCCGAGAAAGTGAATTAACCACAAAATATTATGCGCGTGTATGAACACATGAGTAGGCATGTAATTATTACATCTTTTCCACTCAAAAAGGAAGAAATATTCTGCGCAGTTAACGTGACCAGCTTAGTGTTTCTTTCCGCATGAAGTAGTTCATTTGTCCAAGTTTTAAGCCACTCCGCTAAAGATGCTTGTAGTAACAGGCTGGTGCATAAGAAGGGTGTGGATGGCACTAGCAAAGCACGTGCGGGAGCATCCACATCATACGTGTAAGGTGTTGGGTTTGAGCCTGTGCACCATGGAAACCTACCATTTCTTTTTTTTTAATGGGCATAAGCATCCCCCAGCTCTGTGCTTGGCTGTCCCCAGGGTGGAAATCCTTGGGAAAGGTGCCAATCAAGCTCTGCAACCAATATCTCAACAGTTGCAGTTCTGAACCCTAGAAACTGTATTTTATTACCATGCAACACCAGTTAGGCTTGACGCCGACAACTGAACTTGGAGCTTTACGACCAACTCTAGCTTGTTATAGCAATTACAAAAGCAAGCATCTACTAGTCCACTGCCTAGATTTCATGGCTTTGCCGCACAAAAACAAACCAAACAACCATTATGCCTTTACAAAGTCTTCAACATGATGTTCAAATAAGCTGCCTCTACTAAGTTCCAATTTAGGTTTCCATTCACGAGACTTTCTCATATACAACCCTGCTTCATGTGAGCAACTGAGTGCACTGCAGGTAAAAAATTTACATCTAACTTTACTTATCTTTCTCAAACCAGCATTACAGTTTATCATAATTTAATTATTACGAGTAGACTGGTCTTGCTAGTTATTCATGAAGCTTTTGCCAAGTTTTCCTTATGGTCCACTATCCATGAAAGCTGAAAACCGACGTACAGTGACAAGAAGTGATGATAGAAGTGAATGCATCTCGGAGTCATCATCCTGAAGTTCACGGAGATGGGTGACCAATGTGTGGTTTTGGCGCACAGCTCGGCGGTAGGCACCTGACAGAGCACTGTGGTCACTGCGCAGCCATCCCACTTCTTCTTCCAGCTGAACCAGCTGCTGTTTCAGCTCTTGCCTCTCCTGCTCGGCTAGCTGTTCAGGGAGCAGGCACAAGACATCTGTACTGTCTGCACAAAGCAAATGACCGATACGGTCACAGCCAAACTGGCTGTCATGCTTTTTTTTCGGGTGTCACAGCAATAAGCATGTGAAATACATGACGAAGAAACATGAAAACGGTGTCAGACTGGAAAATGTAGCTTAGAAAGGTCATCGACCTGGCATTTTTATTTCAGGCAAGTTATTGTAGCTTGTGTTTACCTAAAAGAGGTTTTCTTTGTGTACAGGCTATACTATTGGTTAAAAATGTAGTTAATGACCAACTAGTTCGCTTAAGGTTGGCCCTTTAACATACTTGCATTTTAAAGGTATTTAAAGCTTTTGTTGGATGAACAGCCCTGTGCATATTTATGCAGCACAAAGCCCACGACACACACTCTTGCAATGTCACTTCAAAACGTTCAGAAAACTGCAAGGCTTTAAATGTCATTCGACAAATTATCATATCACTTCTGTGTACTTGTTCTTGGTGTTTGTTTGCTTTATAACTAAATGATATTCTAATCTAATGCAAACCTTATTAAGCCTCTGAATGTCAATGCTAATGAGGGCAGGGCTTTGGTAAAATACCACACTACACTGTCCCTCGAGTCTGACCTCACGTAGCACACCCTATTTGACATTAATATTACATACTTTATGCTTCCCAACTATTTGCTTACCATGCTAAAGCTAAATGCTGCTTTTGAAGAGTTTATGAATTTTATCTTGTACCCTTCTCTTCGTCACCTCAATCATTCCCTCATGACTCTTGCTTTGCCATTGCAGGCACCAGGTGATAAGTTGTGCATTAAAAATGAGGTGCTTGCACTAGACCTTCTTGCATAAAGCCAGTGAGCAGCGTAGCAAAAATCATTAATTAGATGCTTTTCTATTTCAACATAGCTCATCACAGCATTTTCAGAAGCAGGGGTGTTGTTCTTCCAATGGCCTTTTGTATGGCTTTCAGCCATCTTGAGTATGGTGTGCATGGAGGCATGAAGCAGAGCTACTGGCACCAACTCACCTGGACCTTAACTGTAAGATTTTCCTTGTCATTCTGGTACTTCTGTTTCAGCTCTTCTAGTAGCCTAGAAAGCAGGGAGCAGAGCCATGAAGTTACCACACAATAAAGGGCCCATTTATTACTAGGGGCAGCTGTACTCCAGGTGAGGGGCGCACCTCTTGACCTCAAGCATGGCTGTTGTATGGAACTGAAAGGAGACTGAATTTTGCGTAGAGATGAGCAACTGGTCATGCTCCTGCTGCAGCTTGGCCAGGGCTCCCTCCAACTCCTGTTTCTCCCTCTCCAGCTGGCTCACCTGCTGGCTCAGGTGGTCCACTGCACAGCAATAGCAAAAGTGAGCACACCCCTCCAAGCAACAGACTAAGGAGGGCACTCTACAACGTGCCAGTTAAGAGCCATGAAGTTGCAGGCACCCCCCACCCCAATTCCTTTGCAGATAAAGGAAACAAACTGCCTTTAAAGTACAGCCCCCATCAAAAATATACGGCCCAAGGGGTTTGCTTATGAATACTACAGCATGCCTCGTTTTGCACCATCAGCAACCATGTTCTCTCAGAAGGAGAAGAGCCTTGAGCCTTCAATCCTCCAAACCTTCGAACTACCAAATGTGCTAGGCACCTCCACTACACAGCTTAGAATAAGACACCATGGACCATATACATTTTATGGGGACTGCACATTCATGCATCACACGTCGCATTAGGCTTCTCCAACTTTGCACTCAAAGCATGCATTATGTGACCTGACCTCTTTGTAGGGCACCCTGGCAGAAGTCTCGATATAAACTTTACTACAGAAATGGCACATTCTGTTCCATTACCCTTGCTTCCATGCCTTTTGCCTGCAATGCTTATTAACTCAAGTATTTATTTTGACATTAGGAACCCCAGCCATGGAAGAAAAATATAAATTCTGCACAAGAAATGAAGACAGCAGAGTCAGCTTCACACAGTAACACATATTGTATTTTAGGCTTCATACCCCCCGAGCAAAATAGCAGAACCATTAAAGAAAGGAACACAGGAAATAGAAGAGCAGCAGTGGAAAAATAATAGCAGCTACACTAAATTTTATCACAAGAGAAGAAAAGGTCTTGTGGCTTGAGCCATGCTCTACAAATAATCCTTTTTTGGCAAGCGTTGACCAAGGTAGTTGCGAATGACAAAATACAACAGTTTTTACCACCACAAAGGGACTTTTCAAAGGCACTTTGAGCATAGAAAATGCTTTAGTGTCCTAGCAGCACAAAAGTGAAAAGATGTGTCTGCTTTTTTACAGTTGTATTTCAGAAGTCAGCAAAGTAAATACAACACAACCACATTCACAATAAATTCCTATCTCGCAACCTCATATGTCATGAAAGAGGCTTCAACTGATGCTAACTTAAATGTGAAAGCTTAATGCCGAACTTGCCAGCACTCACCATCATACTTGTACTGTGACTGCGCATCTTTCAGCTGCTCAAAAAGGTCGCGCTTCTCTTGTTCCGTAGTCTTCGCCTCTGTAATGCTAAAGGAACATCCATAGGTAACAAAGGTTAGAAAAAATCTCAGCTTCAGTCATTACAGTTGCCAATTTGAAAAGAAAAGCCAGCAAATGTGGACAATACCTTAGCAAGCACAATAGAGAGCTTCACAAAAAATTACAAACTGCTGTTTTCATCAAAAAATTTAAGACCCTTGAGCCACCTTGCATATCTTTTCTTTTTTGAGGTTTTCTCTCATACCTCTGAATCATTATCAAGCTGAGAACTATAATGGTACATACAGTATGTGTTCTCTCATGCCTATGTATCATATCACTTCATATCCTTATCAGGCCCAGTATAATATGTACATTAAAATGTTCAGCATTTTTTTTTTTTACTGAAAATGTCCCACTCCTGCAGCCTAGTTTCTATTTTTTAATTTCATATATTGCACATTTTCTGTGTATGACCGATCCCTCCCATGCACTGTTCGAATTTCATATGAAACACCCACACTTCTATTTTTTAAAGAAAATAAAATTTCCGTTGCCAGTCAAGCATTATTGCCATCCAACTGTTCTTTCCTTGTCACTGTCTCACTCTTTTCAGCCGATTCGACAGTGAATAAATGGGCAGGTGGGTGGGTGAGTGGATGCATGAGCGGATAAGTGAGGAAGCGAGCAAGCGAGGGAGTGAATTAATGGACTCTTCTTCAAGGTTTAAGCTAACTTTAAAGTTTGAATATTCCCGAAAAAGCCTGTAAAAAAGCACTTGAGTGCATAACATAATTTACAGGACAATTCATAGAGCTGTTGCAGTTATGATGAAATTATATAACGTCAACTTTGCACACGAGCCTGTAAAAAAGCACTTGAGTGCATAACATAATTTACAGGACAATTCATAGAGCTGTTGCAGTTATGATGAAATTATATAACGTCAACTTTGCACACGTGCAAAAAAGGAGATCACCCTATATGCCAAGCCATATACGAAATTATCATATTGTGAATTTGTAAGTTTAGTGGTGTCCAGTGCTCTTTTCTTTCAGGGTAGGATGCCAGAAACAAGAGGTCAAGAGCAGCCCTAGAGAGATTAACAATGTAATAAGTCATTGATATTAAATACAGTAATCCACTCGGGAAACCTTGCCTTTTTCAAGCCATTTTCAGCCCAAACTTTGGCCTAAAGAGAAAGAAATCTTCAGGAGCTTTCAGGAAATTTTAACAGTCAGCAAGAAAATGAGAGAAATTTGCCTTGCTAATCTATAAATTATTAATGTGACACCACAGACATTTAGACTCCCTGTCGAAGATTAACAGACAGAGAAGAAGATGGTTCCATCTCGTGTCTTCTCTCGTGCTCTTCTATATACCTGCCTTCACACCCATCTTTGCATAGGGTGCAAATACAGTGCAGTCTCCAAAGACATGTTTCTCAATGCTTAGCTGCATCAGCGATATGCAATATGCTGCTCAGGCCACCTTAATCGTATGCTGGTGGCTCAAGCTGCTGTTGGGCAGCCTGCACAATATTCCAACCTCAAATTTATATTTTTTCTATTCCCAACGTTTCAGTGTCAAACTATATGGCAGGTATATAAATTTAGAAATGAATATTGTAATAATCATGTTGAGCTAAAACAAGCCTCAGTTGTGAAAGTCCAGAAAAGGATAAACATTTCTCTTAATCGTTTACATTTTTACAAGCTTAGCAGCCCAATGTAGTGATGGCAACCAACTTTTCTCACAGGTAGAATAAAGAACGCAAACATGTATAGCGAGTAGTACTTGGCAAATTCCTGCACTTAAGTTTTTATTAATTCCGACGAACCGCAAGGATGAATGAAAAAATAGCATAAATTAATGTTGATAAAACTGTAGGGAATTTCAAACTGCCGCACGAAAAAAGTCACCCCCCCCCCCCCCCCCGCCCCCCCAAAAAAAACTTCCAGGTCTAAGTACGAAATTCCTTACTACGGCATGGAACCCCACTACAGTACTAGTACAATATACTACCAGCGAGTAACAATCAATAAAAGAGTCAGAAGAAAATTCAGGTTTTAAAATAAACCAAGAATAATTTCCACAATAAACTTACCACTTTTCATACTGCTTGAGCCTTGTATTTTCTTCAGACACCCTCTCAACACTCAGCTGCAGTTCTTTCATTACTTCCTGCAACATACAAACGCATTATTGAAGCCATTCAACCTTTTGTTCTTTCCATATGTGTAGAGAAACCTCACTGTTTAAAACATGCACACCATGTACCTGAACCCCCACCCCTGCTCCCTTTTCCCGAATACTATATTCAGAACAGATGTACTCACTGAAATTCCTTCGAACTGCTTCAGTTTGGTGGTGAGTGATTTTATCCGATCTTTATATGTCAGGAGTTCATGTTTCATAGCATAGTTGTCTTGGAGTAATGATGCAAGTTGCTGACAATTACATCCTATGTAAAAAAAAAATAAAAATTATACTGGTTATATTTCAGAACTTGAAGTTTCTTACTCCTTGTCATACACTGGTTACTTCACGCTTTTCTTAAGGCTCCCATCCATTGTGCACGGCACTACAACATATAAAAGATACACCTCACACGCTGGCCATTAGCTATAGTCTTATCTTTTTTTTTTTCTTTTTTTTTCCAAAAAAAAAAAAAAACATTGCCCACAATTATGTTACTTCCTAATGTGAAATTTGAGCGCAGCTCATCAGCTGTTTCACCTTTTCGATAGATTGAGGCAAAGTTTTCAAGCAAGACACTTATGTACATTACAGACAACTTTTTTTAATTTTTCACACAAATTTTATCAAGAAACATTCCACTAACAGTTCTTGGCTGTCATGAAAGAAGCTTTGTGGTCGGAGAAATGAAGAGAGCAATTGAGTTATCGGAGGTTGCGGGAGGCAGCCCGTGGGCCCATAGGAATGTTGCGCAACGAACAGATAGCAATGACTGACTGGTGCCGCTGACACCGCTAGCGAGTGAAGCGAGTGAGAACGGGATGCACGCACCATGATCCGCTGATAGAGTGCCGGCGTTTCGGCAACCGGAGAGCACCCTCGCCGCCACGCAGGAAGAGGGGGGGGGACCCCCTCCTCCTCTTTCTGCATGGCGGCAACGGTGTTCTACGCAGTCACATTGTTTTGAATCGCTAGCCGAAGCACCGGCTCGAACTGGGGGGATGAAATGGGGGCAGAGCTGGTTATGAGGCCGACGCGGCCGACGACGCGAAACCCAGGAACGGGCACCAAAGAACTGCACTCTAAAAACAGTAAGAGTATATGCCAGAAGACCTTTACAAAATTATGCAAGTAGCCCCAGTTGAAGAGGTGGCACTCATACAGGTACAAGAAAATGCATGCTAGTCTCACTTAGCTGCCATTAAATCACAAGTGCCAGAGCTTGTTTCTGTCAAGGTTGAACATTATTACCTTAAACGGGGGTTCTCAAATGTTTTTGCCTCAAGGAGCCCCAAAAGCATTAATATGTGCCAGAGAGCCCTGCTACTGTCACAATAAGGAGGTGGTGCTTGTGAACGAACCCTTCCTAGATTTTTTTTTTTTTTTTTTGTCGGTTAGCTCACTTTTGGTAAGCATCTTTTTCTGTAGTGTCATCATCATCAGCATCAGCCTGCCTATACCCACTGCAGGGCAAAGGCCTCTTTCATATTCCTCCAATTTACCCGGTGCTGTGCTAGTAGTGTAGTGCAGCCTAAATTATGTGTTTAATTTTGCGTACAAATTTTTACAGTGACATAACTTCTATGAAATTGCAAACAGGCTTTTCTGCAGTTCTTGTATGCTATCCTGTAAGGCAAGGGTTCTCAAACCTGATCAGTTGCTTATTAAATGCCCACCTCTAAGTCATGCTCAGACCTTTAAATCCAAGGCAAGGATACAGACATCCACAGCCACACTACAGTCAGGCAAGAGCTTACGGAAGCCACAAAAGCGGCTTGCAGAACCCCTGGGTTCTTTGCAGTTCTTGTATGCTATTCTGTGAGGCAGGGGTTCTTAAACTGCATTTTGTGCAGTTTTGCAGTTTTGTAGCAGCTATATCGTGTGAAAATCTGCACGGATTAAATGCACAATTTAGGCTGCACCACAGAACAAAAAAGATTTCACATCAAAAGGGCTCCTATTAATAAATTAATTATTGTACAAACTTAGGCATCTAACTTTGCTGATAGTGCGAGTTATGCTTACATGCACAAGTAAGCTGACCTTGACACTACACAATCTCAGCTCAAAACTTGATACGAGAATATAGTCATTTTGAGGCAAAACGTTACTTCCTTAATACGATGCCACTTCATGACTTAATGCTTATTGTGCCTACCACAATCCCAGCAGTCCCTCTTAACCTGAGTCGTTTGGGGACGTAGAGCCATATAAACCAAATCAAACCAAACAATCACACTAGTGACTGCACCACTACTTCGTTTTCATGCAAAAATGTGGTGAAGATCCACATTATCATTGGCTGCTGATGCATCACACAAGCTGCAAAAGCCCTGAACAGAATTCACTAGAAGTAGGCACAATTTCTTGCACACATTTTTGGCACACCTAACATATACACACTGGTGATGAAATCAGAGTGCAGCATCTGCAGTAAAGATGAATATGCTGTGTTCTCTTGAAAAGAAAAGCCACATTTTTACATTCACTGCTTGGCATAATTTTAGTACAAATCTCGATGAAGGTGCACTCAGCCTCCAAAGTACTTTTCATAACACACCCAGCTGAAATGGCTACCCTCTCCAATTAAATTAGTCACAGGATAACATAAACACACCATGCACAATTTTAACACTAAAGTACTTTCCTCACCGTGGTGGCACAGTAGTTAGGGCACTCGACTGCCATTCAATGATGAAAGATCGAATCTCGGCCACGGAGGCCACTTTTTAATGGAGGCGGGAAGCAAGCCGTCATGTGCTATGCAACGGCAGTGCACACCCCCAGGTGACTGAAATTTCCGGAGCCCTCCACCACGGCGTCTCTCATAGCCTGAGTCACTTTGGGATGTTAAACACCATAAACCAAACCAAACTAGTACACTTCATAAATACCTGCAGTGTTCTCACACAGAAAAAGAGTCACTCAAACACATTTCTATATTATACAGTAAAAGCTCGTTAATTCGACTCCCGTTAATTTGGAAAATCGGATAATTCGACCTTCGCGCCTGGTCCCCAGAATTATGTATAGGAGTCTATGGGACGAAACTCTCGTTAATTCGGATGGATTTGACCGCACAACGAATAATTCGGACAACTTCGGGCAGCTACCGAGGCTCGAAAACGAAAATAAGACGAACGCGGCGCAATAGCAATACCCAAAAACAGCATCGCCATGAACATCAATTAATCAACTTGGCTTGACTTGTGGCTGGATGGACGCTTTTTCTTGTTTTTTCACGAGTTGACATTACTGGGGGTGCCATTTTGTCGTTTTGCTGCTGTTGGTGCGCTAAGCTGTTGTATAGAAGACTGCTCGCTTTAGTGCAGCTCATTGCTTCTCTGTTGTGCGCTGGTATCATCGCACTCGCCCCCGATGGCAACACCGGCGAAATGGCCGAAGAGCAACGAGGCCAAGGACTTGGCTACCAAAGTGGAAATTTTGCGGGCCCTTAAGAACAGGCTCTCTCGACAAGAAGCAATGAAAAAATATGACGTTAAAAGGAGTACTTTAAGCAAATATGTAAAAAATGAAGAACAGATTCTTCAGGCGTTCGAAAGCGAGAAGTTCCAAGCGTCAAGAAAGCGTCTGCAAACAGCAGCTCATCTGGAGTTGGAAGAAGCCTTGCTTCGGTGGGTGGTCAACTCACGTGATGCCAACCTCCCATTGAGTGGACCCCTCATCATGGCGCAGGCCAAGAGGTTTGCACTGATGATGCATATCGATGGATTCAAAGCGTCAGAAGGGTGGTGTGCGTGCTTTAGAGACAGACATGGTCTCGTTTTCAAGACTGTGTGTGGCGAAAGAGGTGCCGTCAACGAAGATGTTGCCAACAACTGGAAGAACGCTCAGCTGCTGGAACATATCGCAGCATATGATCCAAATGACATTTTTAATGCTGATGAAACAGCACTTTTCTTTAAGGCATTGCCTGACAAGACTGTGACAATGAAAGGAGATCCCTGCACCGGAGGAAAAAGGAGTAAAGAACAAGTCACCGTTCTTTTAGTCGCAAACATGACAGGGACAGAGCGCTTGCCGCTTGTCGTCATTGGAAAGGCACAAAAGCCACGGTGCTCTAAGAATGTGCCTGCTCTTCCAGTGGAGTACCGGGCTAATAAAAAGGCCTGGATGACATCGGAAATTTTTCGCAGCTGGATACAAAAGTTAGACCGACAGTTTTCCGCGAAGAACCGCAAGGTGTTAATTGTCCTTGAAAACTGTAGTGCACATAACAGTGCCACCGGACTGAACAACATTGAAGTTGTTTTTTTGCCGCCCAACACTACATCGGCCCTCCAACCGATGGACCAAGGTATAATTCAGTATGTGAAGACTAAATACCGCAGGCGCGTGCTGGAACACATGCTACGCTGCAATGAAGTCGGTAAGCAGTACGACGTGGATCTTCTGAGCGCGGTCAACATTCTTGCCTACGTTTGGAAGAACACGCCTGCGCACGTCATCGCTAACTGTTTTCGACGCAGTGGCTTCGTTTTGCCTGAGCCCTGCAATGACACAGTGGCAGAAGTGTCGCCAGACGACAATGCAGATGACTGCCCGGATTTCGGAGGTGTGCTCCCGGATGCGGTGACACTCGCCGATTACATCAGCATTGATGACGGCGTTGCTACAGCCGGCTCTCTAACTGAGGAAGAAATTGTCCGGGACGTACTGCACGGCGAATTCGGAGGAGGAAGAGGGGCTATGAGAGGAGCAGCCTCGGCCCCCTCGCACTGTGAAGGAAGCAGCAGAGGCCCTCGTTGTGTTAGAGGAATTTTGTTGGGGCACTGCAGATGGCATGCGCGCTGCTGAGCACCTGGAAGAACTGAGGAAAATAGTATCCGCGCGGGTTTCTGCAGGAAAGCAGACAAGCATCCGTGATAACTTTAAGTAAAAAAGGTATGTTGAGATAAAATCGTGCATGTTTTTTCTTTTTTGTTCTCTCGATAATTCGGACATTCGGTTAATTCGGACATATCTTACGGTCCCTAGAAGTCTGAATTAACGAGCTTTTACTGTACCTCTATATAGTGAAAAATGCAGGGCACACACAGTGAAGACTGTGCATAGAAAGAAAATGACTATAGTACTCTTCTTACACAAGTGTAAGAGGAATACAATAGTCATCTTTCTATACATACTGAATCTGCAAGTGTGAAACTGCACAGTAAACCATTTGCACATAAATACGAAGTAACCAAAACTTTTTTTTTTTTTTTTACACAACATATACCTATGAAATGCATCCATTTTACACTAAGGCACTTACCAGAAGAACTCTGCGAAGGTTTTGGAGGGCTCTCTTGTGATACATGCAGCTTCCAGAGCTGAAGCCCATCTCCTTTGCTATCTCCAAAATCTTTTGAGCCTCGGGAACCCTCCCTCGATTTTGACTTCTTGGGCTAAAAAAGATTAGAAGAAAATTATGGCGGACACTTAAGCTCCGCTTTTAAGGGTATGACGCGATAGCGTAGGCTACCAGCCCACATATAAGGCCCTACTTTAACCAAGCCGTATGAACGTGCCTGCGTGGCCTACGGGTAACATGAATGCAGGAGGCCTGGCAGGCTGGTTCTGATATCGCCCTTCCATATGAAAAGAGAGGCCCGAGTTGGCAGCACCAGGCAGCCCTACGGCCAGTCAGTGCGCATCATCATGCACGCCCATGTCAGCTGCCAGCTACTGCCTGCCAGGGCCATGCTCTGACTTTTTCCTCAGAATGCCGATTCTGGATTTTCTGGGGAACGGGGCCTTTAACGATATCACGTTAAAATAACCACCTTTGCTACACAATGCAATCAAAAGTGACTGGTCACAATGACCACATGAAGCATTCCATGGAAAACGAATGAAGCTTGGTATCTCCTGGTATCTAACACTGGTGTTCCTTAGGCGAAAAAGCCACTTCTTTAACTCAGAAACTCAGTTTTTAAACATTAGTGGCAGGCTTCCCAAAGACACCTGATATAAGAAATGAGCTCCTCATTATTGTATCTGCTCAAGCTTGTTAATGTCTTATTCAGAGAAAGGGTCCCAAACATCACAGGCATACTGCAAATGAGACAAAGTTAGCAAGTTATAGGCCAGAGCTTGTGTCTGACTTGACCGAGTCTGAAGCAGGCAGATGCACAAATACTGCCAATATGGGTAGACCATCTCAAGTGGTTTGCAAGTGCTGCACAAAACAGCTTGAAACAAGTCAGTCTGAGATATCAGCATCTGCTTGATAGGGAACTGGTACGCAAAAGGAGACTTGTTGTTTGTAATGTGCATAAAAACAACCGGGATGAAGTTTTATATGCCAGGGATCGCACCAATTAAAGTAGCATTAAGACTTTCATTATGACACCATTCATAATAATAAATGGTATCTTAACTACGCACTTAAAGCGAGACAATATGCTGCATGCTGGGACCGTCATGTGTCAAAATGCTCCATCAAGCATTTCACTGCTTCGGAAGCTATGTACAGACACATCTTCATGGACTGGCAAGGTTGAGTGGCCATCACAATTGATCATGCACTTGTCGTTCTTGCATCTCAACATAATCCAGCTCTGACAGGCAATCTTTAGTGCCGAGCAAGCATGTGTCCACACTATAGTCATCATGCTCTCCGACATATAAGTGGACACAACTTTTGCAGTGCCTCGCATCACATCACCACCCAATGGTGTTGAGGTTGCTCCTGACTACTAGCAGAAGTAGCCTTGAAATTAACTTTCGGCAACGCCTCATTATACTGTCACTATGAAAATTTGCCCTACAACATAAATAACAGAAAAAGGTAGCACTATTCAGAGACTTTCACATAGTAGTTAAGCACCTATATAAAGAAACACTGCTAGCTGCAGTAATTAGCATTCATCACATAGTTCTGTATAATGCAGGTATCAAACCTGAGAGCTTCCCTCTGGTGTATCCATCCACTTACTGAAACGAACACTCAGACGCCCAACCAACGCACATCATCTGGTCTGGATAACCGACCGTAATAGTTTGCCTCAAAATTTCGTGGAATGAGACCTCAGGCTGTTTGCTGAATGCCACATTTCTTTGGCACAGTTTCTGCTGCTTGTCAAGTTACGACATATGGATGATATTACTAATATGTTCTCTCAGTTAACGTAACTGCCTCTGAAGCAGAAACCTAAGCCAAAAACATGTGCTCACTCACTCCCTCCACCCTTTCTTTTCTAAGTCTCTGATGTCTCCCAAAGTGTAGTTTTTATATATTCAGTTGAGGCAATTGCATTTCCTTAGTGTGAGGGTTGCTCTACTATCAGGGACAAAAGTCCTTGGAACACAACAATGGCAACCAAAGCAAATAGCTTTTTTATCAGCCAGTAATTTCAAAACATTCTCTCGGACCAATTTTCAAGGTGCTCGACAACTTTCTTATTCACACCTGAGCATTTAAAACCATATTTAAAATGTTCATCCATTCATTATTTAGAAAATTAGGCAGCTAGGTGAGATTAGGAAAATAGCAGCTGGCTGCAGCTGGCACAGGAGCAGGTTAAGGGGAGATGCGGGTCGAAAAACGCGGGTTTTTTCGAAAATGACGGATTTTTTGTTTTTACTTGTTTTGTCAAGTTTAGTATCTCTACTTTCATGAAAATAAAAATCAAAGCTGAGTTTAAACAGGAAATAGGCTGAAATTACGTTTAAAGAGCGCACGGTGGCGGTTAAATGACCGAAAGTATGCTATCTTCGAGCGTCCCGCGGTCGGCATAGCGCAGTTCATCGCCGTTGCGGATCACGTGAGGAGATCAGCCAAGCCGCATTCTCCCAATCACCACAGTTGCCCGGCGACTAAAACGCAAGCAATAATAAAAAAAAGCATGCCCACGTCGCGTTTTTCGAGCGCTGCGACTGGTTTTCAAATCACGTGGTACGAATCAAGCCTCGCCATTGGCCGCCGCGCGCGCGCATGTGGCGAAGCCCACTTGCTGGCTCCATGCTATGTCGAGGTGCATTTCTGAGTGACGATCGTTCGGCAACTTTATCTTCGTCACGGATGAAGCACAATTGAACTGGCGCAGTCACCGAGGAGTGAAATACCGTTCTGTTCACAAATATAGAGGACGTTGGCGAAAATCGAAAGAGAAGACTCGTCCAGTGACAACTCGACCTGTGGCAGTTAGGCCTAGTGGAACCGACGCCGATCCCTCCAGCGTTTCAGATGCCTCCGAGGAATTTGAAGCGGCGTTAGATTGTCCGAGTGCCTCGGAAAAAAAGATTGGGCATTTCTAAGGTGAGGAAATAGCCTGCGATGAGGTGTCATCTGTAGTTACTGACTTGGCAGCGGTGAACGTTCTTGTGCGCGGCGCGATTTGCCCAAGCCAGCGTTCAGGACTTCCAGTATTCGGGAACCGGCCGCAAAGCGCAGACTCGCTTCGTTTCTTGAACTACTCTGTGAGAACTCTGCCTGCCCGCAATGTGTGCTTTCCACAACATACTGATTGCGGCGAGTTATGGTGTGCAGGGATGCGAGCAGAGATTGACAGCGGGAGCTCGGATGAAAGCTTCGTCGTCAACGTCAAAGCTGCTGTGGCGGCCTGTTTTATAGGAATTGGATATGAGCAGCTAGTGCGATTTTCCTCAATTATTGGACTCCACAAGCCAATGCATCATAGCTTGGCGCATCCAGAGAAATAACAATGCAGAAACAAATGTCCTTGAAGCTGACTGCGGAAGCGAACGCAAATCGCCGCACACTGAAGAAAAAAAGCGCATGTCGGAGTCCACTCGCAAGGGTCATGAGGGAGCAACATATGCTGCAGGAAGTTTCTAGTGCCAGTGGCTGCTTTATGGACAATTTTCTTCTTTTGAACCAAAGTTTGATCGGAATTGAAGCTCTCTTTTTAAAATAAACATGCAATTTTAACTTCAAATGCATTTTTCTCGAAATGCAATTTTGGGCAATTTTCAGCGTTTGCCCTTCATGTTTTTGGTACTTCTGATGCTCATATCTGAATGAAATTTTGCCCACATTTTCTCTGAGGTATGAGGAGTGCCATTATCTCTTCCAAGAATAAATACTGATCAAATATTTACAAAAAAAAAAAAATTACCACATGGTGGTGTCTTGACCATGTAGACTTTCCAGGTTCAAATTTTTCACGTCATTAGCATACTTAATATGTACTTTATTATTAGTTTTTGGCACTCTACAGTTTATATGGATCAAAATGAGCCATCAACGATGTGTGTTTATAGAAGTTTAGTATGACAAAGAAGGGGGGCAAAAGAGTGTATATTTTACACACTGTCACTGAACAGAACAAAAACTATGCAACTTACAATAAACCTAATTGCAGATTTGAAATCAGCATAAAAAACTGAATTATTAACCAGAGTTTTATAGCTCTAAGTCAAATATTAAAGAAAAAGTGTCTTCGAGTAGCATCTCCCCTTAATTGAAGGAATGTAGGAGAGGCGTTTCTCCTGCAGTGGGTGTAGTCAGGCTGCTAGTGTAAGAGCTGATGATGACGATCAATTATTAAAGTAGGCAGAATGATAAAGATACTAGCCAGAATTTTACATAACCCATAACAACATTTGCTTGATTTCAATTTGGAATAATGCTTTCTTTTTAACCTTTATCAATTTTAGCTGGAACACACTGTGCATGCATGTACTGTACATATATATATCAACTAGAAAGTGGACATTCACTATAAGCAATGCTGAGAAGCAGCAATGTCATATCTAGAGCAGTGAAAAACTGCTAATTCGTGACAGCAAACAAATAATACATAGTAAATCACTTTGGTTAACACAGTGCTCTCAGATCAGTTTAATTTGCTTTAGCACTAAATTAAAGTTCTCTTCCAAACGGATGTAACGCAGAAGATTACAACATTTCATAAATTAGTAGATAAAGTGTGATTCAATTGCTTTTAAATGTGATTTACCAGCCATCTGGAAAAGGCAAGAATAAACTTTGGACAGAAAAAAAAAAAAAAATAGATATAGCACTGCGCACCTGAACTAAAATGATTGAGGTCTCTCAAACTTGCTAAAAACTTATGCTAAGTACTGTAAATGCAGTAATCAATCTGGTGAAAGCCTGTACTGCCACGAGGTAAACAGGGCCTTTCTTATGACAACACATTCTAATTGCCAATAATTTGAAAGCAAGAAATGTAATTAAGTCTATTAGATAGCTAGAATTCTGGGTAAAATTTTTTTATACAGCATTGTGATGCACAAGCACTGTGACCTTTATAAGTGGTGCTTCGTACCTTCATTGGCTTGGTGTAAAGGACTTCAAGCTGCTTGGGAGGCAGAGGAGGAGGTGGCGTTCCAGGACTAGATCCACACTCGTTCTTTGGCTGAATTGTAGAGTAGCTGCATTTGTACAAGATTATTATAAAATTCCTTGGCCCCACATGCAATCCAGCACTTAAGATGAAAAATCATAAAAAGGGACACTTACAGAGCTTCTTCAGGAGCCTGCTCCAAGCCACCATCAAAGCTGGGATTAGTGACAATGTTTATGGCTGAAGTCCGCCGCTCCGGCGGAATTGGAATGTCAACGGCAATGGGAAACCGAGGACTCTTGCCCGGTGAGGGCCCTGACATGGCTGGACGAGCTGGCTCCAGGCTGGCTCCTGGCACTGCCAGCAAGCTGATGGCTGGCAGCAGGGCACACGCCACAGGTGAGCGCAGCAGCTGCACAGAAAGCAGGCCTCCGTAGACAACAGGGAAATGGCTGCATACCTTCAATACACTCCCTTCAGTCTTTTGGAGTCATTTATATCATTGGCAGCTTCTGCAGTTCAATCAAGAAATGATTCAAGAATACCAGTGCACCATCTCAGTACAGGCACTCCAGGATGCTTAGCTTGCTCTAAGTGGAAGATCCAGATTAATTTCAATCAGCGAGGCAGTCAAACACATGTGAGGGCAAGTGCTTCTGATGCACATAGTTCAAAACAGCTACATCAAATGAATCAACAAAAGTTCGCATTTAAGCATTTTGTACTATACATAAATTGTTTTTCACATCGTACAGAAGAGACACAAGCAAACAGATTGAGAAGTGCTAACTAACAAAACTAGCTGTAGTTTAGCTCGTGGTTAAACCTGGAGTTACACGAGAGAAATCTGCATGGCTACTCTTAGATTCGGCTTGAAAGTAAAAAAATGGCTTTTGCACATTTTAGTTTACTCTATTGTTTCAGCTTTATTTATGCCATAGGGAAATCCCTTCATGTATGAGCACCCCTTGCCTCTCATAGCTGACCATTCTCATTCGGGTGTAGAAGACTTCTAGTGGTATGGTCGAACTCCGGGGCACATCGCCGTCACAACATTCGAATGAACCTTCTGTCCTAGCAACTCGTTCTTGTCGTTCGCCTCTACCAACTACTGAGTTATCTGTCTTCTTCTATTTTCTCTTCTTCTTTCTTCGGACAGGCAAGGCCAGGCATGGCGAAATGGCGAGACTGTGGCCAATGTAGCTCTTGCTACAAAAAAATCTTCCTCAAGACTAACTTATCTTAAATGTAATGGGTAAGGTTGTAGCAATTAATAGAGCACATTTTGTGTACTAAGAATGCGTACTACATGAGCAGACTCTAAATAGTTATACTAACCAAATGGTGGCTCACTTCATTACATGTACCCATTCACGCACAAATTTTGCTGATAGCAATGCATCAGCTCTTGGCACATTAAACAATGCTTATTTCAACTTCTCTACCAACTGGAGCAATAACTGCATGAGGAAAATTAGTGAGCTACATTGGGCCACAGTCTCGCCATTTCACCGTGCCTGTACGAAGAGCAAAGAAAGAAGAAAAATAAAATAAAGAAAAAGATGAAGAAGAGAGATTTCTTCTTTTCTTTCTTCATTTTCTTCTTCACTTTTTGTACAGACACGGTGAAATGGCTGAAATGGCGAGACTCTGGCCAATGTAGCTCTCAGTAAAAAAAGAAAAAAATACAGAGAACTACCAAATGAGGTTGCTGATAGACTAGCTAAAGAGTCTCTCAATGGCCCCGAGTTGCCTATCCTCCCGGCAACAGCGTACATAACAGCAGCACAATTTCATAGGCGCTCCTATTAAGAATGCAATCTGGATCTATTTTATCATCGGACGACTACCTGCATCTCAAGTATTCCTGGAGTATGAAATCATGTCAATCAAGGCAGACTGAAATCTCTCTAACCAGGTTGCGCTGTCGTATTCCGCCACTAAATTTCTACATGCACAGGTCTGGTTTGGCGCTTACTCTCGTCTGCGCATTCTGCGGAGAACTGAAAACAATAGATCATTTCTTGCTATTTTGCTACCGTTTTACCATGATGAGAAAACGGTATTTGGAGAAGCTGCTGCAACAGCTGGGTCTTAATTTGAGCAGCCAGATTTTATTATCGTTCAGTGCCACCATGCTTGGGTACAGCCACAAACAGGTCTGTTTTTAACGCCATTCAAAACTTTTTAATAGAATCAAAATGTCTTCCTTGCTAATATGCTTTGAATTTTTTAATCTGTAAATACAAATCTCAGTATTCTCCTACTGCGTGCATTAATAATTACCCTTTTTATTTTGATTTTTCATATTTTACTTTCTTTCTCTATTCCCTAGCAATCATTTCTTTTTTTCTTTTTTTTTGCAATGTAATTATACATCTCAAAATCTAATATCTCTGCACCCCAATTCTTGGCCGATATCCTGTGTGGGTATGCGCCATCAAATTAGAGGAGAACAACAACTCGGTAGTTGGTAGAGGCGAACGACTAGAGCGAGTTGATAGGACAGAAGGTTCTTTTGAACGCTGTGGTGGCGGTATGCCCCAGAGTTCGACGTAGAGACATCATACCACTAGAAGTCTTTTGCACCCGAATGAGAATGGTTAACGACGAGAGGCAAGGGGTACCCATACGTGAAGTGATTCCCCTATGGCAGAAATAAAGCTGAAACCATGGAGTAAACTATCATGTGCAAAAGTCATGACTTCCAAGCCGAACCTAAGCGTAGCCATGCATATGCTCTCACGTAACTCCAGGTTTAACCACAAAACCGCAGCTTCTTTTTTTTTTTTTTTTTTTTCTGTGATACAGAATCACTTTAAAATGCTTGCATTCTTTGTGTCTGGTCTGCTCATAATAGCCATTCCTTTAGGGTACTCTTGTGCTTATCTTGCAATCAGTGCAAACCACCAAGTGGCCCAAAGAAACTGTTCCATAAACCAGTTGGGTCAGTCAACTGGTTCCAGTTAGAGGCAACTGGGAACTCTTCCATGAACCAGTTAGGACCAGCTTCACAAGGGTTTGAAAAATTAAAAACCGCAGCAGACACAGGGCAACGGGAGGCGACGACACAGGGCAGTCCCGCTGTACTAGTGTCTGCCTACATATCTATACTCTCCTAAGTCACGATGGAAGCAAGCCTCATTTCGTACTATTTGCGATTTCGCAGACTGTACAGTTGCATTATATATAACTATAAAAACCTTGCACCCAATTCTACAAATAAGTATAATTTTTACTTTTCAGCCCACATGCTACAACTTTAAACGAACTTGTTCAATATGCGAATTCCGATATTTCAGCCTACATCAATCATACACTGGCATATTTTTATTTCACCGCATCCGGCACACGTTTCTATTGCATATCTACTCACTCGGAAGCTGGTGCGCATTTAGAACCGAACTTTTGAGCATATTGAGCCCTGCATGATTGCTCGCGCATAGGCAACAAGAAAACAGAACATGGCCTTTAAATGGTTACCTTGATCAGTCGCGGCACTTATCGCAACAAGTGGAAGACAAAAGCACTGTTTATTTTTCGGCTAATACTAGCACAGAAGCGCAATGTAAACGCAGATCGCCTGCGGCAAAACAGGATCGATACCATTCATTTTTCTGACGGAGCGGCCATCCGCATAGCGCAGTGGCGTGAAAGCAGGAGAGGCACGACACGCTGCCGGATGTTGGTGACCGCAACCTGATGCGGACCAACAATCAAAGAACAGTTATTAATCGCCTAAGATCCACCCTTTTTCCCAACAGAAGAGATAGCTTGGAGCAGCAATTGGCAGCGAAAGTCCATCGATCGAAACTGCACTTCCACATTACTGTCAAAGAGATATGCCGCGGAAACAGAAGCTGAATGCGGGTTCATCACCGTTCTTGCATCCCAGCGTACTTCCACAAGTTTCAAGCAACGGAAAGGTTCTTCGTACCTTTTCTTGTGCGCGCCTTTTCTTTTTTGATGTCAGCGTTGGTGTGCAATAAACAGCTCCCTCCTCCATCACACAAATCCATCACACCACCACCTCGGAAGTGTTACCATGACGACGAAAATAAGAAATGAAGTTTAGATGAAAAAATACAAACGTGGTCGTCTTCAGCAGCCAAGATCAGAAATTTTCTTACTCAAATTTAAAATATTCATTACTCTATTTTTGTTTTTGTTTTGTTTTTTACAAATTCGCGATAAGTTTCTACGAGGCAGCGAAGAAACGGATGAGACACGACACTCGAAACTTGACTCGCGCGGTTTTTCACTTTCGGTTTGCATCCCCTCTCATGTTCCCGAAAGGTCTAGAGTACTAAAAGTAGGGCGGCTACCAGTGTACAAAGGATACAACAGCAGCAACAAAAGACGTTTACCTTTCCCATTGATTGTAGTTGGGACTAGTTGGGATGTTTGATCATTTTGATTTCGTTCGGACACATACGTCACGGCCGCTTATATGAACCATTCGGCGGTCAAAACTTTCCGATGCTTTTCCAAAAACAGATGTGGCATGCATATGCAGTAAATATTTACCTATTTACTTCTGCCCGGGCACATAAAGAAAGCAAAATTTCAATTCCCGTCGCAATAACGCGGCAGAAAGGTTTGAACGCGGAAGCGTTCTCCATATTGTCCTTCGACCTGGATGATGCGCGGGCTAAATCGGGGATATCGAGAACAGCGTGTTTTGGTTTGGGGTAACACTGGTAACACTACATACCACAGTGCTCCACAGCCACAGTCAATGCTTCGCGACTTCGCCCCCCCAGCGCCGTAAGGGGGCTGATTTCGTTCCGTGCGCGCTCTAGCTGAAGCTGTTCGTCCGTTTTCCGCGCTTGTCTCGAGTCCTCCGCGCCCATCTAACTTCACTCCATCATCAAACTAACAACGAACAGTAATAGTAGTAAGTGGTTAATAGAAATAAAAAAATTAACGGGAAGGAAAAGATCACCTGCACAGGGGCGGTGAAAATACAGGGATGATAATTAGCGGTAGAGGAAATCGGAGGTGACAGGAAGAAAGAACAGGGTAGGTTAAAATTACAAAAATTAGATATTGACAGCTCCGCCGTGATGGTGCAGTGGTTACGGCGCTCAACTACTGTGCCCAAGGACGCGGGATCGAATACCGGCCTCGGCGGCCGCTTTTCGATGGAGGCCAAAAGCAAGGTGCCCGTGTGCTGCACGATGTCAGTGCACGTTAAATAACCTCCACTACGGTGTCTTTCATAGCCCGAGTCGCTTTGGGACGTTAAACCCCTCAAACCAAACCAGACATTGACACTTCAGTACAAAACGAACATCTACCATTTCATAAAATGCACGAAACCAGCTCTAACCTTTGTTATGCAAGTGTTAAGACAAGTTATCAGATGCTATGCTTTTTTTTTTTCACGGAATATAATTCATTTTCAAAAAATTATTCATGCAAGTTAATATAATTACAAAATAGTTTATTACTATTATTACTACGTTATGAAGCTTCCCTCACCTTTATTTAAAAGGTGGTGAGCCTACATATAACAATTTGTTCACGCTCATGTTCAATATGTATTTCAACACTCTGCAAATTCTGCCATGTATGGCAGAAATTTGTGAGCGTGCTTCTGTCCTATCTTCTCTCCTGTCCTATCCTTTCCTGTGATCGCCTTTTAAGTGCACAGCACTTCTTAAATACTGTTTAACGTCAAAAAGCAAGGAACGAGATTATGTGTTAACTCTAGCGTAAAGCATCACACCTCTCCTCACTTGGTGCTTCGCTCTGTGAACCATAGAGTCTGACAGTTCTGTGGACATAAGCAAAATTATAAGCCTGATGTAAAGTCCCACAACTGCAGGCTATGCATCTATTGCTGCAAAGCTCTTAGCAGTATTCGTGGCAAATGTTTTAGTAATGTAGGCGCATCTAAATATAGGCAAGGTTGCATTGCAATTTATTAATATGTACATATAGAAAACTTCAAACATCTACTTCTCAGAGCCAGCAGAGGCACATGCCCCTTCATCACTCTTATCATCTTCACTGTCATCATCATCCTCTTCACCTGTCTCCATGTCTTCTCCAGACTCTGAATCGGAGTCATCTGACCCAAGCCATTCCTGTGTTTGTGGATCCATTGGAACAAGCACCTTCCATCTGTCCAACTTGTGCAAGTCGAGCGCATACATGTCTGAAAGCGTGAACTGCCGGTCACTGTCTTCAAACATCCCTCCGTACAAGTAGAAGATCCCATGCTTGATGGCCAAGCAGCTGCCCATACGAGGGGCTGGAACAAAGGATTCTTTAGGTGTTTCTGAAGACGCTGCTTCCTGGCTCGTGGCATCAGCTGTTGGTTTTTCCTTTGATGGACCAATCTTAACAGTGAAGACACCATCATCCGATGTCACAACCTGAAAAAGTGTTTCAGAAAATAACAATGCATTAAAGCCTTAGCATCACTATATACTTAAATATCTGCTACATCCATGTGATGCACAGACTAACTTTGTGAACACAGCACAAAGAGCAAGGACAAAGAAAAGTGCTTTTGTTGTTGGTGGCAGTTATGCTTATAGGTTGTCGGTGCTAAACCTGTGCTTCCGACAGTTTGCCCTCATTTCCTGCACTGTGTTCATAAATGCCATTCTAGCAGGCACATTTGAGGGCAAATTTGATCAAACCACCATAGGAGTGAACACTGTCCACCGCTGCTTGTACATCGATTTCATCACTTCTGGATGTGTAAAACTGGTTCAAGATACCCAAAGACAAAGTCAAATAGATAGGACAAGGGCAGCGAACAAATCGCCTTAAGAGGTCAACATGCAATCCCAAGGTGCAGCGCTTTTTGCCTCAGGGACAGCCAGCGATACAGTTGAGATTGAAACATAAATTAGGTGGTAAAATACTTTTAAGCGAATTACGGTGAAGGACAGAAAAGACGGCACTGTTGTCAGTGAAATACATAGCACAACTGCTGCAGCATGGGATACTTCAAATCTTGCCCTAAGCAGCACCATACTTACAGGTTCATCGATATGGAGCTTATGCAAGTCCTCATGTGGCCCGTCCTCCTTGGCACCAACATCAGTCAGTTGTGCATCTGTCTTTTCCCCAGGGGCTCGCAACACAACCTGTCGCCAGAAGCCCCTGTCCATGTCAAGACAGAGCAAGTCATTAAAGAAGTGGCCAACCAGAGTCTCCTCCTCCTCCTGGTCTTGGACACCCCCAAAGAAATAGGCTCGGCAACTCTGTGGTTGGACAGCCACTGACATGCCACTTCGAGGACCTGGCCGGCAGCCAGACTGCTTCATAGTGGACCACTTCCACTTGCCAGGGCTGTGCGCTGAAAAAACAGAAGTCCTTTTACAGCCAACCACATGCCACTATATAATACCTCAAAGCTACAAGTTTATACAATCGATCCATTGGCATATGTTTTACAAGGCATGTGCAATAATTCCACAGTCATCAACAAGCAGTTTGCCAGGCACTTTTAGGACATAGACAAGCTCTACTCTGCAATTTCCTGCAGGACTTCTCTGTGCAACGGATAAAAGTTAGCTCATCTGTACACTTCCGTCATGCATACATACAGCCACAGCCACCATTGTCCATTAGCATCAGCACTGGCAGCTGGTTTAATTCCGCATAACTGTTTTCACCAACAGAGCAAGCAAAAGAATTCAGCCCTTGATGTCACATGGTGAAACCTGGAACTTAAGAAGTTAAGCATCTGTTAGCAAAATAAATTATGAGCAAATGGTTCCAGCTTTGTGAAGGTTTGTAAAGGGTGAAAGTTGAAGGTCAACTCCCACAGTGTCAACCATATAGTTTAAGCTTTAACTCAGAGGGGCTGCATAATGCTGCTAGATATGAAATTCGGTTAATGATCAACAGCTCGCTAACAGCACATGAAACTTGTCCGCAAGCTACATTATGCATATGTTCCCACGTCCAATTTAATGATACTAATTCTTTAATGCCAACCAGTGAATGCTAACAGAAATAACTGTACACCTTTCCATGCATGAAACCATTAGCTACAGGATAATGGTTATTCACATTTCAGGCTCTACTCTCCTTATGCCATTATTCAGTGACCTTGAACGCTGATTACAAAAAAAAAAAACAAGCACTGATATTAACTGATCCTGAATCACAAAGAGGAAGCCTTCACTGGTAGCTACAACTGAAGAAATCCTATCAAATTATTTTACTTAAACACATAATTTAACAACAGATTTCCTAAGTGCTTTAACTCTCCCTACTGTACCCACTAACCATAGCTAGCATTAACACCAATTGCAAACACTCTTGTGCCATTTTTGAGCATGCTGTGTTATCCGTCATTGAAGATTAAAAAAAAAAAAAGACTGCAGTTTAATTTTCTCTTCGGTTTGTCTTCTTTCCAAGCGTCAGTGAATTTTGAACTGCTTGTGAAAATAGCAAGCATGGAAGCTGAGAATGGCCACCTCCACCAGCGTGGCACCAGCCTTGAAATGCAGCAAATCTAATGGTTCAGCTGCGCCCACGGTTGATTTTGGTGATGATCCAAGTAACAGTGATTGTGAGGATGCTGCCTCATCATACTTTAGTTCAGAGGGCGAAGAAGCCCCAAGAAACCAGCCCAGAACATTGGTGGCTTCCCGGTTAGCTGCTTATAAGGTGGCCATTTCGGTTGACACTGTAACTGCTTCGAAGCGGTTACTGATGTTACCAATGCTGTTTGTCTCATTTGTAGGATTTACACATCATTTGAACAGGATTTGCCACTGCCTGCGCTGCAAAGGCTTCATTCGGCTAGTGTGCCTAGCTATAGTGCCTATAGTAACTGTATTGTAAACTAAGAGCTTGAAAGTTTTGCTACCATTTTTTTCTTTTTGGGTACAAGCATACATTTGCAAGTTTTGTTCATACTTCACCTAAATTTGAATTAACAAATAAAATTTGACAAAAAGACATGAAACACTTTAATGCTCATACTATCAAAAATTTAATTAAATCAGCTTTGTTTTAACGTCATCATCATCAGCCCAACTATACCCACTGCAGGGCGAAGGCCTCTCCCATATTTCTCCAATTAACCCGGTCCTGTGCTAGCTGCGTCCACTTGACCCCTGCAAACTTCTTAACTTCATCCACCCAACTTTCTACCGCCCTCTGCTACGCTCTCCTTCCCTTGGAATCAGTTTGTTACCCTAAGCGATAATCGGTTATACTCTCTTCGCACTACCTGCCCTGCCCATGCCCATTTCTTCTTAATTTTCACTAGAATGTCAGTAACTTCGAGTTTTTTCTCTGACCCACTCTGCACGCTTCCTATCTCTTAATGTTACCCCTACCATTTTTCGTTCCATAGCCCTCTGAGTTGTCTTCAACTTAAGTAGAACCCTCTTGGTTAGCCTCCACGTTTCAGCCCCATAGTTGAGTACAGGTAAGATGCAACTGTTGTATACTTTCCTCTTGAGCGATACCGGTAAGCTGCTAGTCATAATTTGCGAATGCTTGCCAAATGCACTCAATCCCAATCTTATTCTTCTTGTTATTTCGTTTCCATGGTCCAGATCTGCGGTTACTACCTGTCCTAAGTAGACATATTCACCTACTACTTCCAGTGTTTCGCTACCTAACGAAAACTGCTGTTCCTTCCCGAGGCTGTTGAACATTACCTTAGTCTTCTGCATATTGATTTTTAAGCCTACCTTTCTACTTTTCCTGTCTAGGTCATCATTCATTATTTGCAGTTCATCCCCCGAGTTACTTAGCAAGGCATTGTCATCAGCAAATCGCAGATTACTGAGGTATTCTCCATATACCCTTATTCCTAACTGCTCCCATTCCAAGTCTCTGAATACTTCCTCTAAGCAAGCTGCGAATAGTATTGGGGAGATCGTGTCTCCTTGCCTAACACCGTACTGCATTAAATTCTACAGGTCGAAGTTCATGGATCAAAAAAACATTAACAAGAACCAACTGGGCCACTTTTCTCAAAATAGAGAAAGAGTTCACAACAGTAACGACTAAAAGCATAACAATATTTTACCAATGTGCAGGGCCGTTCAAAATATGTGCAACGACACGAAGAACTGATCACTCTTTTCAAAGCGCCATTGCGCCTGATCCCGTTATGCATTGAAGTCGTGGGAAGCATCACCTCCAGGACCTCGCTGACCTACAACACACTTAGTCTTCACGATAACAGCTTATCTTCTATAATCTGCTCAAAAGAATGCACATGGCTGACTAACAGCCCTCCCTTTTTGACATTTGTGCTGTGAAAATAGCCACCGCTGTCGGCTATTTTCTTAAACCACACCGAAGCGTGTACATTGCTGCACACTCGCTTCAAACACCACTTCGTCCAAGTGCGAGTTTGAAAAGTAGAAGCAGAAGCGCACGCGCGCAAGACAGCTTTCTTTCAGCGCGCGCAAAGCGAGCGAGTAGACTGCGGTTAGGGCGCGCGCGCGCGCAAGCAGCTTTCAACAGTGCGAGCGACAAAGAACGCGAGCGCGCGAAAAGCGAGTTGCTCCCGCGTGCAGAAGCTGCAGACACGACAGTCTACAGGCGAGCTATTCACTCTGCCCGTCCGATTACATGGCGTTGGCCGGAGAGGGCGCTGTTCAATGGCGCCCGCAGCGCCACCCTGCGATGCTTGGGTCCCCTATGGCGCTTGAAATTGAGCAACCACTTGCACACGTGTTCGCACATATTTTCGATGGCCCTGCACATCCCCAGTGTTCAGGCATGCTGAATATGTTCAGAACACTCTTCTTTCTTCAGAAAAATGCTGCTCCTGCACACGGCTGCTTTCAATGCAATGCCTAAAAGAACCAACTGCTTGTTTCATTCAACTTTGACACCTTCTACATAAACTTTCACCAGGCGTTCAGTAGTCGTTTCTTCAGGTCACTAAAAAGTGGCCAAGCAAAGGGCCTGCTCATGGGGCATGTAAATACTTCTCCAGTTGGCAACAAGGTATAATTTTCACCCATTTATTATAACATACGGCTGCTTAGTGAACTGAATGTCATGAGAATTGAGTATTTGACAGAAAAGAACATAACACAAATTACAAACCAGGCACTGTATTATACAAGATGGTGCATATTTTAAGGGTATACGGAATTGAGCAAACACTGATGAAGGCATTAATCAAGCAACTGGCAGGAGGCACAACCAGCAAGCAACAAGAAAAGATGACATGTTGCAGTACTCACAAAAAACCTGACACATAGGTGCGGCAGGTATTTGAGAACACAAGCACATGTGCAGGTGAAAATGAACTGACACTAGACACAAGAGAATTTATTACCATTTATTGCAGTGTTTTTTTTTTTTACAGAGCAGGATGCAATGAAACCATCATTAATTTCCACCTCTAAACACTGTCAAAACCACCTGCAGGCAGTAACGAAATGAGATTTGGGAATGTTTGCTATTGCAACCAAACAGCTACCTTGAGCACCCCAATGGTGTTATAAGGATGGCTACCGAAATCCCTTTCAACTATGCCCCATATGTAATAGTTGGCTGGGTTAAAAGCTGGGGAGCTTGGGGGCCAAGCAACTTCATTAACCACACAATAAATGGTGGCCTCATCAGCCTGCAGCTTCCTGGCAAGTGTCCCTGCAGACTTCCCATGATCCTCATGGAGGGCATATCAAACCCATCCAGATCCAGGCAGATCGGACCAGCATCCTGACAATGTCAGAACGGCAACAATGGTGCTTCTGTGAAAATGGGGGCCACATCACTGCTGGCAGCCCCTTTGTGCTCATTACTTTGAAGACAATTCACCGAGAATCTTTTAGTAATACAGCGGTCTCGGAATTACAGAAGCCTGCTGCCAAAGAGATGATGGTTAGTCTAGGGTCTCTCATGTTTACAAACAGAAAGAGATTTGCAACCATGAGGTACAGAATAATGTGCTACCTTTACTGCACGTGTGTTCCCAAATACCTTCTGCACGCAGCATGGTACTATTACTAATGAACAACTTTACTGTGCAACCTTCCAAGCATACAACTTTACTAATACTAAATTTATGTTCACCTTACTCGCACATTGTAAACAATAGTGCTGAACTAGTCAGAAAAACCAAGGAGTAGACAAGGCAGTCTCTGCCAGCAGTCTGCAGCGATGAACTCACCATCAGCTTGGAGAAGGAACATATCAGTGTGGGCCTTGCCCTGGTCCAGATCTTTCTTGACCTTTTCACGCGAGTAGCCACCATACAAGAGCACCTTGCCTTCAGCTACTGGCAGCAGCTGGCAGCCAGAACGTGGAGAAGGACCTGAGTTGCTGCATTCCACTTTGGTCCACATTCGGTGATCCAAGTCAAACAAGAACACATCATTGAAATATCGATAGTCTCTGTCAAGACAAAAGCAGAAAGCACAAAATTACATTGTTTCACCAATATGTGGCACAACAAACATTAAGGTTTATTGTTTACCATTATGAGAATAAATCATCTAGCCATATCTACTGGTTACAGGCCTTTGGTACAGCAAAAAAAAAAAAAAAAAAAAAAGTAAAATTAAAGAGATGTGTGTCCAATGTTGAGGTTAGGCACCAGCTCGCTTCACATACAATGTCGAAAATTGGCCAAGGCTACTAAACAAATGACAAAAAAAAAAAAAAAAGGCAAACCAAGCAGTGTTTCAATTTTTTTCAAGAAAACAGCTGCAAGAACCTCAGCTACACAACATTTTATAAGGACCCTGACTGCCCCATCGGCGAAACACTGCTATTCCTCGGTGGTTGTCAGGCATCACCTCGAGAACATGTGGCCATAAATATCTTTCTGAAAAGACTTAACAGTGGAGGTAAACTTACCCCCACACTTCTGTCAACTATAACTCACCCTGCATTTTCTTTAACCTACCAGATGTGTAGATTTCGCAAAAGAAATTGATTTCTTTGCTGAATTTTTGGGGCAGACACAGGGTATGTCAGATTCTTACATTGCCTTGCCAAGTATTTTTTCTGCTTTTTGTTATTTTGTCTTCCTGACAGCATTTCTATGCTCGTTGTTTAAGTTGTGGCCAAACAGGCTGGTCATCTGTGCGAAATTTTTCCTGACTGCTCTGTATTGTGGTGCTACACTGTTGTTTCCATTTTTCAATCAAGGGCTCCAAGAAGGGCTTTCTTTTTTTATAGATACTGCATCTACAAATGAGATTTTAGCAGATTGTAAATATAATGTATCACAAAACAATTGCAAGCAACAGAGCAGAGCAAATACAAAGTACACTGCCAAGGCAATACAACAAATGTCGTTCTTAAATGCAATGCAGTGCAAAAGAAAAAGAAGTAAATAAAAGAGTGATATTTTACTCGGAATTGTGTCATTGTTAGCTGATGCTTCTCCTGGTAACATATCCAAAACAAGTAATTATATCAGAGGTGTTAACATCGCAGTGCACATTTAGAATTTCATACATGAATTTTAGTTAAAAATACTCGATTACACTGTGTTAGTGCCGACAAGTTGGCTCGTTTTAAAACTTCTGTGAATGAGGTGTGGGAGATGTTATTGAAAACCGCCTTTTCCTGCACCGTTTTGAGCTTTTTGTTGTAGTTCCGTGTAAAAGAATCCTGAACAACAACTGTATAACTGAGTACCAGGCACATAATTGTGTTATATTCTAACAAGCAGACATGACACAGGGACAGTTTTAAGACCCTCCTGAGAAAAAAAAAAGAAAAAAAAAGTTTACAGCAGCCATTACTGGTTGCTTTATCAATGTGTTGATTCCATTCAAGGTTCTTGGTTATCCACAGCCCAAGGTAATTACTTCAGAAAGAAAAATACTGTTAGTGAAGTAATCAAAATTAAGTTTATTCTTTTTGTAACGCACATATAAACAGTTTTCTCAAAATTTACCAACATCTGCCAATCCTCGTACCAGGCAACAACTAATGCATCATTTAACAATATTTAATCTTGGAGACTTTCTACTATTCCAGAGTATAGAATACAGTCATCTAAATGTAAAACCCCGTTACAAAAGACACTCAAGGGACCCCAAAAAGATGTCTCCTGTACTCTTGTAACCAAAAATTCTTACCAACTCGTATATGCGGCAGTTTAGATTCCCTTACCTAAATTGTGTTCCATTTCAGTGTCCTGTTTTGTTGCAATATGTCAGGAACCAAGAAGGAGCACCTCCTTTTGACTGGGAAGTCGAAATCGCCCCATTGTTTCAGCCACTGGCATCACATTCCTGGGTGATTGAAACAACAGGGACATTTTGACTTCCCAGTAAAGAGGAGACACTCCTTCTTGGTTCCTGACATATTGCAACCAAAAAAAAGGACACTGATACAGAACAGAATTTAGATAAGAAAATCTAAACTGCCGCACATACGAGTTCGTACGAGTCAGCTGCGTTGCATGAATGTACCTGGGTTAATTGTGTCTCTTATAAACGTTGAAGGAGTATTTTAGGGACCTGCAAACATTGCCCTTAGTAACAGAGTGTATGTTGTAACCACGTCTCTTGTATGAGAGGTTGTTAACATAGCAAACATAGAAAAACCAACGAAACCATTTTAAAGTGTCTCTTATAACCGAGTGTCTCTTGTAACCATGTCTCTTGTATCCAGATTTTACTACAATTTGATTTCTACAGTATAAACCTACAATGTGATATTTCAGTTATACCGGGTTCATGTGCATGCCATTCCCATGGCTCAGATGCAGCTGGATACACCTGAGAATTTATGCAACATGTCATTGCTGTCTAGTTATTATGCCATTCAAGACTGCAAATGACTGATGAAGGACACTAATGACTCATTAACTAAAGCTAAGTATGGGATATGATTAAGAACACAAAAAATGGACGAGATGCCACAATATCTGTGAAACATCGCTGCAGCGGAAATCTCTTATAAAACATTAAATACTGTTCCCGAATTCTATCACTAACTGCATATAAACCTTTCACACCCTGCCCGTTTCATTACTCTGCTCTCCTCAAGATAATCTGGAAAATGGAAAGAACTGGCAGGCATCTAGCTGTGATCTACAGCAAGTTAGCCCCCCATTAAACAATGGGCATGGGTCTTAAAGGGACACTAAAGAGAGAAAGGAAGTGGGTTTGCATCGATAGAATGCCAGTTCCTGATTACAAAAAGACCACTCTTACTGAAAACAGAGCTGTTATAAGGTAGTAAAGAAGAATAACAGAAATACAGGTATCGCCACCACAGCCAAACGGCCGAGGCTCGCAACTACAAATCACGTGACGCGCTAGGGATCCCGGAGGCTGACAAATGCGAATTACGTTGCATGTTTGAATGCGGTAGTACGTTTTTTCTCAAACATGATAACACGCTTTTATCATACGTAAACGACGGCGAAAAGACAACGTAAACGTTGCAAGGCAAATACAAGAATATACTTGGAGGCGCCACAGGCGCCCACTTCAGTTTTGGTTATGTTTCGGCTCAGGCATTTCGCGCACTCGGCTAGTTTGTTTGAACCTGCAGCGCCTGAATTACGAGCTTGGAGCAACAGATGCGCCTTGATGGTTCCCATTTAAGCATTCGGAGGCACGAGCGAGCGAAATCCGCTACCGCCGACACACTCCTTCGTTCACACTTCTGCGCCAACATATCGCCGCCGTTGCCGCTTCGACTGCGACCTGACCGCTTGATTGCAGCTACGTACGCCACGAAAAGCATACATATGCTAAGTACCGAAGGAAAAACGCATCATCATTCAATTGTTCACTAAATCATGGCACATCTGACCAACATATACTGCGTCAACAAGACCTTCAACGTGCTATTTGCAGGCGTCGTAAACAAAAGGGGCATACTTGCCGCTCATACCAAGGAGAGCGTCGATATATTGCGCTCGTCGCCCGGCGAAAAAAAGGCCTCGGGTAAAAAGTAAAAACTAAAAATAACGAAGCACCAGAAATACATTACAAAAGGTTAAAAAAAAAACAATTTGTCAAAAAAAAAAAAAAAAACGCCAGAAGCGGTATCGAACTCGCTACTGCTTGCTCCGTATCGTTCGGCGCTAACCGCTCGGCTACGCCGCACCACAAGTACCTTGGAAATATTTCTGGTTTTTATGTCATGGCCCCATTTACAATAAAGTTTCTGCTGCCGGTCTAAAAATTACAACTTCTTGATCATCGGCGCATGCTGCCTGCTCTCACGTCTTGCAACTAATGTTCTGGATGCCTATGCACACTATATTGTGCACTGGATCCATTCTAACATGTGGAATTTCACAGCACTGGCAAATGTAGTGGCGCCGGCACTTCGGTCATGTTCTGCTACCGTGGACGTAATTTTCGCTGAACACGGAGCTGTAGCACAAACCTTGAAGGAAAAAAGTGCGACGAAGCTTCAAAACTGACAAGCGCAGCAGCGAGGACACTATTTTGCTGGTAACTAAATCTTATTTGTATGTAAACATGTCAGGAAGCGTTGCGATGACCGAGGGCTCGGTTTGTTTATACACAGTGCAAGAAGGAGCGCAAAAGCTTGAGAAACATGTAAAGTATTGTGCATTACAAGTGCTCTATGTTTTTTTTTTTTTCTTTTATGGGCCCATCGCTGGGTAAAATACTCTCTTCATCGTTTTATTTATTTCGGCTGAGGCCGTCATTGCGAGTACGCTGTTGCCAAGTTGGCCCTTGAGGGATGCGACGCCGCGGGCCGCTCTGGTTCGCTAGCTATCACGGAGTCTCCGCTTACGTCATAGTGTGCGTCACTCAACTCCAACTACGTAGTTGGAGGCCACAGTTTGAATTCGACTGGCAGGAACAAGAAAAAAACCTCAACTTATTATCGCAATATCTCAGCAATTATTAGATTTTTTGCTGCCGGATATGCGGCGACAGTGTCACCAAATGTAGTTTATTAGATTTTCATACCATCTTTGGCTGTCTTTAGTGTCCCTTTAAAATTGGTTTCGTTGCTTATTACCCAAATTTTCTAAAACCTCGCAGAATTGTTTAGTTTTTTCTAATGATTTCAAATATGCAAAAATGTTTCTTCTAGGGCAATCAGTTCTAAAGGTATTAGAGAATTATTGCTATTGTCTGCTCAAAGAACAGGAAAAAAAATGCTCCTCGAAAATTTATTTTTAACATACAGATAGATAATGCAATGTTGGAAGCAGTTTTAAAATTGAGCCAATAATAGAGATTTAGCAGCCGGCTGAACTTCACACTCACAGGCATGGCAACTGTGTAAGGATTTCAAAATAAGATATAAAAGTTTTACAAGTGAAAATAAAAAATGTGCTCCAAACGTAGCATTCCTTACATTTTATAGTATCTACTTGTATATTAAAAATTACCTAATTTCTAATGAGCATTTTTTCCCCTATGTTTGAGCAGACAATAGCAATAATTCTCTAATACCTTTAGAACTAATTGTCCTAGAAGAGAAATTTTTAGATATTTGAAATCAGCAGAAAAAACTGAACAATTCTGTGAGGTTTCATAAAATTTGGGCCGTAAATAAAAAAGTTAGTTTTAAGACCCATGTCCCCCCTTAATGCATATTTACTTTTTAAATGAAAATATCTGTGCAAAAGCATTATAGCTTTTTATTACTTATTATAAAATCATTTCTTGATTTACTTCACTTAAAGAGGCCCTGCAAGGCTTGCCCACTATTCTTTAGATGAATTATTAATGTCATGCACATACCGAATCAGGAATTGGTGCACTAGAATATAAATTATTAAGGGATGAATTTTCAAAATATGAGCAAACCAAAAATTGCACTCTACTCAATTTTGCAGGTTTTTCACTTTCCCATTTCACTCGCCCAATGACGACACGCTACGAGACCAATCGAAACAGCCCACATGACCACGTCACTACAATGTGGTGGAAAATGGCTTCTCATGGTTTCCTGGTCGCTGTAACAGGTTATTGCTAATGTTGATGACCTCTCTTCCATGACTAAGACCATGTGGGTGCCTCGCAGGAATAAAATGAGACTGGGAGCAGGCAGGGTAAGAAGACATTCCTTTGTCCCCATGCACCCACAACTATTGTGCTTTTCCAGTGAGCCCACTCCTTGACATCCCCTTTCTCTTTTTCCGCAGGCATCCTACAATAGTGAGTAGCGACTGGAGAGGTCGTTCAATTCTTTCCTGCCTAACTCGGGCTGCACAGCCACAGGTAGCTGTCCACTTGTATGTCGTGAAAGTCTTTAATGCAACGTAGTAACTAGCACGGTGCTTTTTGTGTCACTTGCTTTTGCAGTGCCTTTGTGTAAAAGCAAACATGTTCGATTCATTGACTTAATGAAAAATACAATAATGCGACATGATGTATATTTTCCTAATGGACACAAATTGCAGTGCGTTTGCCATATATCCAATCGTCAAACGATCCGCAGTTGATGTCATATCCACTGCAAAGAACTACCAATGCATGCCGACACTGTCAGCACCATTATTTTGATTCTCGAGCAAACTAAAATATTAGGTACCGAAATATGAGTGTTACAACCAGTGGTAATAACATCGCCATAACTCATCAATTGCAACAAACAAGCAAAGCAATACATTAAAAAAAAGCACAGTGACTGTCATGGCATCGATGCAATGAAAAGAAGTTACACCATAATCTATTAATTAAATGATCAAAAGGGCTCTGCAAAGCAATGCTGGCAGAGAATGTGCCCTACTTAGCCATCCAGGAGTTTTTTTTCTTGGTGAGAGGCAGCAGTAGACAGCCAACCAAAGCAGAAGTAAGCCATCAAAATATGTGCCAAAGGGCCACATTTACAGCTTACATTTCAATATAAGAACCCTGTTTATATATCACTGTTCAGGAATTCACAAGTATTTAGTGCTACAAAAAAATGTTCAGTTCCTAACCCAAATGCCATAAGCAGGTGGAGTTGGCATGCAAGTTATTTTGTCAGTAAGAAGTAAAGCTGAACAACTGACCTGACACTCTCGTGGAAGCCACCGAAAAGCAGCAGCTGGCGGCCCAAATGCATCATGCGATGGCCACTGCGCGAGCTGGGCCCTCCTGGTGCGTTCACTTGTTCCCAGCTCCTGCTTACCACATGGTACACCCACAGGTCTTTGTAGTGGTAGAACTGGGACCGAGTTGGACTGGCAAACTCTCCTCCAAAGAGCCACATTTGACCTCCTCCTTGAGGCACCATCACAGCCTGAATATATTGAATTCAGACAGCTCCTGATTGCACTCGCTCCTCACATTACATAATGGCTCGAGTTTGTGATTCACAAATGTAAAACCGGTCATGCACCAGTGCTACAAAAAAGTTCCACATGCGCTGCTGAATCTGCAGAGGGGAAATGCGAAAGCCAGAGTATTGCTGCTGCACATGATACGTCACACGCCCGAACCAACCAGCTTTCTGTTGAATGCATCAAAGTTCACTGCGTTTATAGAAAAGGAAAGGCGCAGTATCTGCCACTCTCGGAATTTCGCAGTCACATCTCGAGGACAAATCTTGGTGACAAATCTCGCTGACATGAGATTTTGACACTCATTACACACTTCTGATCACTATCACGCATTTATTTGGCTCATTAAGTCAGAAACGCACCCACTTCCGGTTGGTGTGACGTCACATCCTTTGAAAGCTGACTTAAGTTGTGTGGCTAGTTTGAAGTCTGACTGATTTTAATTTTACATTTCTGGTCTAATTAACTAATCATCCTATTGACAGAATTTTTTTCCTGTAGCATCCTCACACCATCCTTTATCGATCACATCCATACACTTGATCCTATCTCTTCTGAGAACAATACAACGGCTGCATACACGTTCTGTACACAGGACCCTGCTGACATAGCCTTTTCAAAAAGGCTTTCGCCTTAAAATAGATACAATTAAGCATGTCACTCTTTCGATATAGAGCTATGCTGAGTGCTGTGTAACAGTAACCCCTTTCAAGTACAGCAGAACAACTCAGGAAGTCCACTTACAATCCATAATCTATTCTACAAATGGCAACTATAAATAATACTGCATGTCACAGCATGAAGGTTACAAAGGCTTTTCTGAAATAACAGTTCATACAAATCCAAATATTCACATATTAGATGCAAACGTTACCTGGTGAGCACATCGTGGTGGTGGCCGGTTTGGGGTCTTTACAAGAAGCCAGTTGTTCTTCTTGATGTTGTATACATAGAGCTCATTGTACATAAATGTCTAGAAAGAAGCAAAAAAAATATATATATATATGTTGTAGGCAAAAAAACATTGTTAATCACCAAAATCAACACTAAGACCAAACATACTACAGTTAGGAGAAAGCTATCCCCATGATTTGAACTTCCACTGAACTTTGTGCCAAAATGTGTCATGCATAAAAACCCTCACAGGAAATGCACTTATGCAAATGAAGCCTGTTACAATGGAAGTAAGTTAGAAAGATAGATAATAATTGGCATCCCTTTCTTTAACGGGGTGGTGAGAAGTGTCACCTAGCTCGTAATATTTTGAGCGTTGTATTTTTTTATTCCTCTGCACAGAACACTACTCCCTTGACCTTTTCTACCAATCCTCAAGTCACTTCTTACGTGATTCCACTGTTTCATAATTTAGCCTGCCAAGGATGTCTAAAAACCCCAGTGCTTCCCGAATCCCTACATCGATGTCATGCACTGGTGGTTGAAGTGCCTTACATTCTATAATATGTTCAATCATTTCCCTGCTTTGCATGCAGCAGCATCCCTAGCTTCGAAAAGTACACCACTAGCTTTTTAATTGTGAAAAGAAGTTTCGTTTTGAACTTTAGTCTTAGCCGACCTATAAAGCTCTATCGTCAGTGCACAACAATTCTACAGTGCATGAACGGACGGACGGACGGGATGGATGGAGTGTCAAACGGGTGGTGATAGTCATCACCATGCTCAACCTTTCTTTTTTATGCTTTGTAGCAAAAGCTACATTGGCCACGAACTTGCGATTTCGCAGTGGCGGTGCTCCGAGGAGGCGCAAAATGACCTTGAGCCGTTGCCTAGCAACCGGCGTAGCTTGCGGATTCCGCACACAAATTTCTGTCTGCAGAATGTGTCTGCAAAATCGTGCCTGCAACAGTTGTAATTGAGAAGTGGTAGCGGTTAATGAGTGATGTCAATCGTCAATCGATAGAGGGTGACGTAATGCTGTGTCTGAAAAAATAATTAGACCAATAAGTTAATTAGGTAATTAATTATAATAGCTGGTTCACAGAAAAGGAAAGGCGAGTATCTGTCACACTTGTTTCTGTGGACACCTGAAATGCGCTGTAAGGGAAGGGAGGAAGGTGGGAATGAAAGCGGAAAGAGAGAAAGGAGTGCTGTAGTGGAGGGCTCCGGAGAAATTTTGACCGCCTGGGGATCAACGTGCACTGACATCGCACAGTACAGGGACGCCACTTCGTTCCGGTTCCATCGAAACGCAGCTGCCGGCGGTCGGGATTGGCGGCTGCGTTTTGATGGAGGTGAAACGAAGTGGCGTCCGTGTGCTGCGCAATGTCAGGCGAAAATGATCTCATTAGCCAATGGCTTGGTACCACATTTGAATGTATCAAATGCTAAAATAGTTAAGTCAGTCAATTAGGGTGACGTCAAGATGTATCAAATACTTTAATTAAATCAGTCAAGACGTCATGCAACCAGAAGTCAAGCCAAAAAAGGGCATAGGAAGGGATTAGCGCGCAATTTGAAAAACTAAAATGGGTAAACAAGTGAATTAATGTGACGTAGAGGATGTGACATCACGCCACCGGAAGTAGAGCCGAAAAAAGAGCATAGGAAGGGATTGACGCGCAATTTGAAAGTACCGAAGACTAAAATGGGTAAACAAGAAGTGAATTAAGCAACTAGAAGCAACCAGAAGCAACCAACAGCAGCATCCGAGCTTTCGCATTACTCCAATGCAGATTCTGCAGTGCTCTTCAATTTTTTTTTTAAACTTGGATAATACGCCAACTTTAACGACTTTCCTTTTTAGTCTCGGGTTATATTTAAATACCAGTATTTAATTTGGATTCAGCTTCCATGAGCCCCCTCCCTGCTATTTATCCACCAATCTTCCAAACATCTCTTGCTTACTTCTACCGCCGATTAGTTCACGCTTCCTTTGTTACCTCTAAACTCCAGGGCCTCGGCTAGAGACTATGTTCACATTGACATCTGGATGGATACTGCCACACTCCAGTATAAGATGTTCAATTGTTTCTGGGCATCTACCGCACATAGCAAAAGTTTCATCTTCTTGAACAAACTTCCTTCTGTAGCTTCGGGTTCTAAGACATCCTGATTTAGCTTCAAACAGAAGGCCGCACACTCTTGAGTTGTCATAGAAGGTTTTCTTCTTAATCCGAGTTTTCCATTTTCTATACATGTCTAGTGTCGGCTTCTTTTCCATTGAATTACTCCAATTTATAGCCTCTGTGTTCTTTACCTGCCATTTGATGCTCTTTATTTCTCCGTCCTGCCTTCCTACATACTTACTGGTTAGTTTTCTGGTCCTTTTCCGCCACTGTTAAGTCGATGCCCTTTCAGTATAAGTATTTAAATACTTCAGCTGCCCACCTATTGTTGCCCATTATCCTGGGGGTTGTTCGTACAATATTTTGCTCCGAGCCTGTAGTGCGTCGAAAGACGCCTAGCCCATTTCTCCCTGTATTGCTTCGATTATAGTTTTGCCACGGGCTCCAAGTGCAAACCTTTCCGCAAATCTTTGGTTTATTTCTAACCGAGACTGGATTTCTGCCTTTAAGCATAAAACAGTGACCCCGAAGGTAAGCCCTGGTACCATTATTCTTTTCCAAACACCTTTAAATACTTCATATCTGCTGTACCCCCATAATGCCCTGTGCTTCATTATCGCAGCATCCTTTCGCCCTGGTGGCCTGTTCATGTTTTTCCATGTATGCCTGCCCTTCGTTTATCCATACCCCGAGGTACTTATATTCTGCCAGTTTTGGTACCTCACTCCCTTGTATTGTCAGCTTTTTATCACTGAAATACTATCGACCCAACTTAAGTGCCCTGAAGGTAAAGTGACTGCATCTCCTTTGTATTCATATTTATTAACTAATGCTTATAAATCTTCCTGGCTATTATTGGCTAATAGAACAATGTCGTCTGCACACATTATTCTTGGAAGTGTTTGTTGTATGTCTGTTCCACATAGCTTATACGAGATTAAAACCAAGGTTGCTTTCTTGCACTCTTTTCCATATTCTTCATATAGATCATGGACAACAGCGGTGATAGCGGACATCCTTGCCTTAGTCCTTTGCACACCTCGACAGTAGACATGCTTCTTAACCCGTCCCATGCAATCTCAACTTTATCATCTCCGTATATTTCCTTTAGTAATTTAATTACTTTATCAATTACAGTACAATAATTCTACTCCATCACCTGGTAAGAGAATTTTGCACTAAGCCAATGATAGTTCATGAAATTATCTAATAATGCAGTTTAAAAACCATATGCTTACAGCAACCTAGCTATGCAACACAGGAAGTGATCTAAATTCTAAATAGTACACTTCTTTGAGCACAAAAAAGCTGATTCCTTTAATTTTATTCTGCACAAAAACGGCCTTGCAATTTTAAATGATCTGAATGCTAATGGAAGTGTCATTTTTCTTAAATACTTTCTGAACATTCAGTTTTTACAACTTCTATCTGTTCTGGTATGTAGAGCTAAAAATGCTGAAAAAAAAAAAGAAAAGAAAAAGAAAAAAATTCAATGTTTTCAAAACTCATGCTTTGGAGGAATTATCTACAATGATGTCAAGATGTTAAACTTCCAAACTGAAATTCAACTTTATATAATTAGGAAACATTTGTTTTCATTTAAATATTTTAGCTAAATCACCAAGAGAGGTCTAACGGAAGGGTATGTGCACTGTCATGTTCCGAGACACAAGCCAGAGCTTAAGCTTTCCCCTAGATACATGATTAGCAAGGTGGTCAAGAGCTTTGGAAACAAAGACCACTAAAGAACAGTACACATTACACCCCCTAGTCAGCACCTTCAGGCTTATTACGTAGCCTACAGACACAAGCTGAAACTTCCACTGCCTTAATGAGTGTAAATAAATGAAATAAGCATCAGACACTGCAGTAGTGCAGCTGATGTCCTCTGCCATAACCAAGTAAATCGGCCAATCACGAACTGTGATGATGCACAAGCACGCAATGTGTTCAATGTTGGTGGCATTTGCCACCAGCTAGCTAAATGACACGTTCATTTCTTGAGAACTGGTGCAACATATTTCAATAATGTCACTATTACTGGCACCATGTGGGCATCGGCCAAATAACTGCAAACTTCACAGCAGTGGTGCACTTTACATACGTGTGACAGACTTTTATTTGTTGCTACCGTGCTAACTAAAAAAATTCCTTTTAATGTCAGTTGTTAGTTTGACAGCCTAAGAAGTCCTTAATTCTGTTGTAATCGTCATCAGCGTTTGAACAAGAGCTGCTAGGACCATGCAGTCCGACATCAACACACGTTATGTGCAGTTAACATTACTTCCAATATGGCATTAAGTTTTAGACAGGGTGTCCTTACTACCAAATCTGCGAGCCCCTTGAAACAGCAGGCATTTTGAACTGTGTATGCATCATTACCTTTTGGCCGTTGAAGTATTCTCCACCGAAAAGCAAAAGCTGGTCTTTTTCAGGGTGCACACACAACGTAGCAGCACTCCTATGGTAAAAAGAAAGAGTGAGAGAGAGTAATACGGAGATGTGTGAACGTCAACTACATCGCAGCTGACCATCCTAAGAAATCGGCAAGTTCAGTACCTACTGGAGGGAGGCTCCACGAGCTCTTCGGTTACAGCTAGCCTTTTACGATCTTCTTCGACGAACTGTGATATCAGCTTCTCAATGTCCTCCTGGAAATTAAAAAGAATGAAAGAATGAATGTAAGCTTTGCGTTTGACCGTCAGCGAAAGATGTGAAACACGACTCTTAATACGCGAGTCGTACTACCTCGCCCTTTGCCGCCAGTTCCTTTTTCAGCTTCTGCGCTGCTTTTTTCTCCGTTTTGGCGATGGTTTTTTCCACACCTCTGCCTTTCTTTTTGTCCTTTTTTCCCATGGTTTCCAAAGGGTTAAATTGACTGTCAAACACCAATGTTCCGCGTGACCCGCTCGACCCGCTACAAAACACGTGAAGCAAGACGTTACTAAAACGTACCTCCAACCAACATAATACCGCATGGAGGAATAACCGAATAACTCCATGCAGGTAGGCAAGAAGCAATAAGATCAAGGTGGTTGGTATCGTTTTACACAGCATCATTCTTTTTTTCTTTTTTTTTTTTTCCTTCTTTCTCACAGGACAAGTGACAAGAACTGGCCTGGGTCGCGATGACCTGGACCAGGACAAGGGACAAGAACTGACCTGGGTCGCGGTGATCTGGACCAATGTGACAGGAATATGGCAATCAACTTTTCCTGGAGATTCACTGTCTTCGATAGCAAATAAGTTTGAAAGGTCGTTAGGTAGTGCGCTAAACTTTGTGTGAATTGTGGTTAAAAACATTACTATTAGGCAATAGAAACGACAAGTTAGTACATGATTGATTTCAGTGTTTATGTAATGGGCAGTTCCCATGACAACTGTTCGCGCTCTCGAAACACATTCAGGTGCGCGGTTTTTGCTGTTTACTGGGCGTGTGTGAAGACCTGTGCCAGCTGTGCTTAACCCCTCTTACAGCGTCAAGCTGATTAAGCTGTCCGGACCGTGCAAATTGGCAGCGTCCGAGTTCCGGGAGGATGGACTCGCGACCGACAACGTCGGCCTCCAATAGGCCTCCGTCTCCTAGCATGCGTTCATTCACGGCAGCCACACAACGCAGCGGACTCCTAGGGTCTGTCAGCCGACTCAGCGGGCGACCCAGTACACGCACAGGTCCTCCAGCTGCGATGCTATCGCAGATGAACATTCTGGATCGGCCTATGACTCAGCATGGCCTTGTAGCCCCAAAGACTGCGTCAAAATCTTCGCAGAGACAGGTCCAAGATAAAACATATTTTATTGGCTTGCTGAGGGCAAAAATGGCTGAACTGAGCGCGGAGACTAATCGTCTCCAGCGCGAAAATGAATCACTTGCGCAAGAACAAGCTACTTACTCGTCATATGAAAAGAAAGCGGAAGCCCTGGCCGCCGAGTTGAAAGAACTGCAAGGCGAAATGGCCGACTACAACCTACTCGTAGATAAGCTGAATACAGATGCAGACATGGAAGACGTTAAGGAAGAGTACAGAGAACTCAAGGTAATGGCATTTTTTTTTACCCCCTCTTAGCCAGCAAATTTAGACCACAAACTGTTGTGTAGCATCAGCAAACGCCGGTGTCTCAATTATAAGCCGCGTCATTTTTTTTTTTTTTTTTTCTCTCTGCAATTCTCGTTGTGTTTAACGCTCTCAAATCTCAAATTCCATTCTTCAGAAGTACTGATAAAAGTACTTCTGAAGTACTTTTATCCCCCCCTCTTGTTGTGGATAACGTACGTGCAGGATAAAATTGGTTTTCAGTTCTAAGCCATGGTTAGATATATAATCATTTTATCCTGTTGCCAACAAAAAGCACAGAAGAATTTTGCAAACACTTCTGTTGTTATAATCAAACATGACATGAATAAATGCGCCAAGTTATTTGTTAGCATGCATAGTTGAGAATCAAATTCTAAAAATATGTATCATATATATGGCAGTCAGTAAAAGCTAATGCCACTGCACTGTATGAAAAATGTTTGGTAATGCCATATAGAAATACCCAGCGAAATCTGAACTGTGTCACTCTGCATGCAGCACTATAATTTGGCCTTGACTTTCTGAGCTCCATATGCCATATTTTTTTACATATTTTTCAGAACCAGAATGACCAAGAAGCAAATAGTGTAGAACTGCTCTTTGAGCAACGGCAAGATCGTGAACGGCAACTTCGACAACTTGAAGAGGAAATTGAGCAAGAAAGGAACATGGCAGACAACATAATAGCAGCAATGCAACCAGAGCTTCGTCACAGGTGAAAGGACGAGGACCATGACGGGAGCTTAATTTGCTTAACATTTCATTGACTTAACAGTGTTTACTTTCATATGGGCTACTCAGTTAAATTTCACAAAAACGGCACAATATTATCTCAGTCGTTTGAGGGAAAAAAATCTTTAAAAATTTTAATAGCTTTTTTCCTAAATCACTTGCAGGAAATTTTTTCTATCCTGTCAACTTAGCAGTTCACTGAAAATCCTATCTCCTTTGTGGGCTCATGTTTGACATTAGATTAGACTGGAGTTTGCTTAAAAATTCCATAGCGATCCCAGTGAAAAATACTCAGATATGCTAAGCATATATAGAGACTTATTGGTTAAGTGGAATCATTTATCATTATAGAATTCTTTGTTTTCAGTAAAACCCGGTTTCATCAAATTCTTGCGCTGTGAGAAAATTTTCTAAAAATAGGGCAAACTCATTTATACCTGAAAACGTGGCTTCAAGAAAATAATTTAAGCTGAAGGCGCCACATGTGAAGTTTCTCTTATTCATTCACATTTTAAGATACTGCAGGCCTATATGGCCCAAGCAGGAGGGGCATAGAACATAACAATCACAACTTAATTTCAATGTAAATACATTAATACACAGTATAGTTTTGTGGAGAGTAAACAATAATGGTAACAATAATATAGCAAGACAACCTAGCCAAGTAGATGTCCCTCCAGTGCCTTGCAGGCATTGCTGAAAAAGTGATTCTGGAAGCAAATTCTAATGGACCTTTTTCCTGTAACATCCTGTGCATGCACACAGCCTCATCGCCTGCCATTTTTGACAACTATGTCAGACGAAAATGCCCGAGGAGTTCGTTGCATGTGCTTTTTCACGAACGACGTCTTCTTGATCATCGACGTGACGATCTGCTGTACAATACTTACGCGCTGTGTTAGAGTCTTCTAGGTCCTTGGAAATGCACACGTCCCCACCTGCCCTCGTATCAAGCGAGAAGGTGCAGTCAGGTTCGTCAATGTCCTTTCGTCATAGATCCAATAAGGAGGAAGGTGCATCAGAGCGTGTCCAAAGATGACTCGGCCTCTCTGCAAGCTTATGACTGCAGTGCTAATATGAGTTTCCTATTTCTGAAGTATACAGTCTGCACTATTTTTTCATGGAATTGCCTCTTTTCTTGCTGTTTCTTAGGTATGCTGAGCAGAAAGAAATTAACCAGTCACTTGTGGACCAGCTTGATAAACTGCAACAGCAACTTCAAAGTCTGCAGTTACAGAAGAGCGCATTAGAAGAAGATATTTCGCTGTCTTCGGTAAGGTGTGCTATTCGTCACTGCTATATATACACTTGACATCATTGTGGACAGCTTGAGTGATGAACTAAACAGCTTCTGTATTTGATGATGCATGCTGCATTAAGCCAGGCAAGACTGTTCTTAATTAGCACTAAAACTCTCTCAAAAGGACAAGCAGATCAATGTTTTCCATCTATCACATAATGTATAGATTCATGGTGATCTACTTGTGCATGCAATTGTTGATACATATATTGTTAACAAGAGTTTTGATTGTCAGTCTTTCGGTAGCATTGCAGGTTGTCAGAGAGGCCTCCTCTATTCACTTAATGATTTTAATTGCTGCCCACTATGCAAGCAAGGATGATGTGTACAGACATGCAGTATTGGTTGCATGTCAATATTTATCAATCACTGGGCTGTTTGCAGTTCCTGTAACGTGCATATGTGCTTGTATACATATATGAATTACTGCCTCACCTGTCCTGTCCTAAATTGTGGTGTAGTTCAAAGTTGGCTCCAATCACTGAAGGCTGGTCACACTTGGAGCATGCATATTTTTTGACTATGTACAGTTGTACAAGCCGTCAAGTACATGTGCAGTAACATTTAGCACATTTATTGCACTGTTTTGTTGCATTGTGTACTCCTGTTGTGTCAAATCAACTAGGCCACTTGTGCAGTGTAGGAATGACACTTTATTTTTGCACTTGATTTCATGAAATACAGCCAGCTTCTATGTTTAGTAAGATATCAGTGACAGGTTGACAGCCTGCCATATATATCTGGAATTCAGATCCCATTATGTGCTACATGGTTCCTAAGCAGACATGCTTGGGAAGGCTATAGACTTGTACACAGAAATTGAAGACATTTTACGGTTTGTGTATTTACATGTAGTAGCCTATACAAGGTCGGAGTAATGGTGTAAGAAGTCGTCACATTTTGCCTTGACCGATGAGGGAGGCATTCATCACATGCTTTGATGCAGGGCAAAAATCCGAGCTCTTTGGTAATAAATAGATGTACCACAATAATTGTGACAGCACATGATACGCAACATCTCGTTTGGAAAAGCTTTGGAGCTTGAGTAATTTAAGTGCCTTCCATTTTCGCCAAAGTGTTGTGCAGGTGCCTTCAGTATGTCATGCCAAATGTAGATGAGTTGAACACTAGCTGACATTATTTAGGCGCGCAGCTCAACTGATACCACCACATTCAGCTCAGTAAATGAAAGCATTGAGTTTCAAGAAAGAAACAGTCTTTTTAAATATTTGTTTGACCACCAGAGGTGCAAAGTTGGTCACCAGTGGTTCATCCAATTAAGCCTTAGGGTTGCTAAGAAAATTTCAAGTGGCATTGCATAGCACCACAAGAAAACAGATATAGGTATTACCCACTAATTACAGGCCAGAGAAAAATAGCACGTGATCTACCAGTGGGTTATTCTGCATGTTTTTCAAGGTCTCCAAAACAGCTTGTGAAGTTCATGTGTTGAAAAGGAGTGTTTTGATCCCTTCCACTGCAGATTTAGTGTGACACAGTTAGTTGGCACTTTTATACTGTGCTACGTCATTAACTTGTAGAGCACACCATGGCTGGCTGTTGTTTGCATTGGCAATAAACACTGGTCCGCTGGAAATAAAAAACACCATAAATGGCCATGGAGTCAATCAGCAGTGATGCTCTTTGAACATGGTGCAACACTTCAGTGTATTTAACAACCCTTTACAACATGGTAAATAAACTGCACAGATGTGTGTCTCAAATGCACACATATTGTAATATGGCACTCAAAATGGCTTTAGGAATTGAATAACATCACTTTGAAGTCATTTTGACCACTGGTTGTGTAAAACAAGGCGTACTTTAATGTTAATATCCAGGATTTTTCTAAAAGGCCAACATATAACAAAACTTGAATTAAATGTTAATATTGTTACGGACGACAAGGAAGAAGAAGCGGGCAGTGGCGCGGGCAGGAGCGCTCTCGTTAGGCCCGCGAACATTGATTAAACGTCATCTACTATCGTCATCGGTCATGTTCTGTCTCCTGTCATCATCGGCTTGCCGCTTCGTAACATTTGGTTGGAAGTGCGGCGTACGACATCCCCATCCTCGCCTTGGAGCATCGAGACCATCTTCAAGCCGGGACCATCACCGAGGGCCCAGGGACATCGCCGAGCAGCTTCGCCCCAGCCCTTCAAGCCCAGACCTGAACAACTACCACCGCCCAGCCCCCAGCCCGGACCTGAAGACAAGGAGAAGAGACATACCGATCAGAACCGAGATGAAGGACCCGAAAGACCTGAATGACCCGAAGGAACCGATGGACACGAACACGCAACCCCCCGCCCAAGCTGCCCGACGTGACCTCGAGCCATCGGTCCCATGGACTCTGGTGACAGATGGTTGACAGCTCCAAGGGAGGCGGATCACCCACGCATCAGACATTGTACTGGCAAGCCGTTCTATTCTTCCTTCTTCCTCTTCTTCTTCAAGCATCCAGACACGCCCATCATCATGCCATAAAATCATTAACATCGCTAAACTTCCTCGTCCACGATCGGGACGATCGCTCAGTGGCCCCGGGTCATGTTACGGACGACAAGGAAGAAGAAGCGGGCAGTGGCGCGGGCAGGAGCGCTCGCGTTAGGCCCGCGAACATTGATTAAACGTCATCTACCATCGTCATCGGTCATGTTCTGTCTCCTGTCATCATCGGCTTGCCGCTTCGTAACAATATGTTTCAAGAAGTATTTATGAGGCAGCTGATTGATAGAAAAGGCTAAAAAAAGCTCAGAAATCTTTCAAATTCCTTTCTTCCCACCAAAGCAAAGACATAACCTGCACACCTGCACTTGCGTGCAGGTTATGTCGGAGGCCTAATGGCAAAGATCAAAAATATGCTGCATACTATGTTTTTTTTTTTTTTTTTTACAGTAGTTTGATAGTGTTTAGCATGCAGAAATGCATATAGGTGCACCACTGTCCGTTTGCTGCCGCTTTAAGCAAATAGAACAGCACTGTCCTGCTGTCGTACAAAGAATAAGAGCAATCTCCCAAAGCCGAGTAGAGTTCAAGTTGCTGGTTTATTCGACCTTTCCCTTTGAACTGTTAGCCCCTTAAGTCAGATAGTTACGATCCTGGCTGCATAACTTATCCTTTTCTGCAGCTCTATGGTTGTGTTTGGGTGAATCCTAGCTGTAATTCTCCTCATCCCTAAAATCTCTTCATTCCCACATCAAGTTGTCAATTAATTTGGCCATGCTGTGCTCTTGTTAGCTTATAGTTGGTAAAATGGTAAAGTGACTGGTTTACGAAGATGGTTCCCAAGTTTTCAACTGTAAGAACCTGAGCATGGCTGCACTTGCTTAGGCACATACTTATGAGCATTATTTCTTTGTGTGACATACATAACGTAACACATCCACAGAGGGTAGTTTGCTTCGTTGACATCATTTCTCAAAAACTCAGTCATTTTTCTGTCACAGTTTGAAGGAATGTTTTTTAGCTGCCAGAATGTGTAGATACCACACTTGTACTACTGATTACCAGATTTAATTGCACCTAAAATGATCCTCAAAGCACTCTCTGAACATGGTAAATAAACTGACCCAAGTGTTAGGTCATGTACTATTGACCAGCCGAGTCAGATTTATTTATTCTGTGCAGAGCAGAGGACCTACAATCTTACTGTGAAAATTTATTTTTCCTTTTTTGTTTGTATTAAATCCTGGCACTCGTTTCATCTTCAGTAATGTTATTTCTACTTCTCACACGTAATAGTACAGATGGCACCTATCAGCCTTATCCCTTCTGTGTCACAAATGGTTGATGTCAGTGGGAGTAGTGTGCCAGAGAAAGCAGGCTAAACAAATGTGGCAGGCTTCACAAGACCAACGGTAATTGGCTTACACACAAGAGCAAAAATAAATGTGCGTACAGCATTATGGGAATCTGGAATGCTGGCTGCTGGCTACGATGCCTGTGAGATGCTGGCTACAGTGGCTTACAGTGACTGAATTTCAGCATACTAAGAGTGATGAGAGCAGAGGCAAGGCCTTACAGTTGCTGAGGGCAAAATGCGATTGTGCATTAACTGCCAGTTAAAAACTGTCTCAGAAAAGTTCTGCATGCAGTGGGCGATTCCACAGCTGGCGTCTCTTCATGCTCGCTATACGTTGCAGTTAAAACGTTTCTGAATCACATTAAATAGGCACGAGACATCCACTGCACAAGCCCAGGTACTTTATATTTATTTTTTTTTTAATAGGTCCCACTACACCAAAAGAAATAATCAAACATCAGGCAGCCGAACTTTGTCATACAAAGTTGGTTGTCGGTGAAAGGTTGCACAATGTTTCATCAGCTTTTGCTGCTAAAATAATCAAATGTTTATTACAAATGCATCAAGTAGCCATCAGATGACATGGCACCTCACGACTAACTGTTGAAATAGTCCACCATATGACGGTTCAGTGGTTATGCCATTTGGCTGCTGAGTGCAAGATTGCATGATCAAATCCCAGCTGCAGCGAAGTTGTTTTTTTGATGGAAGTGAATTACAAAAATGCCTATGTGTTGTTTAATATTGGTGCACATTAAAGAACCATAGTGGTGACAAAAAGTTCAATCCACAGCCCTCCACTTCACTGCTCTTCGTAGCCCACACGCAGTTGCTAAAAAATATATAGTACCATCTAGCCATTGAAATGAGTGCCCATGTAGTCTCAGTATATCAGTTGTGTAAGTTGTCTAAGTGCTTTTCATTAAGGAACTCACTCTACCTTGGATGCCAGAAAACATGGCGTAACTGCTATGTGATAACTTACTGCAAGTAAGTTGCTATTTCTGTCTCATCGGCGCATTTGCTTATGCAAATGCAATCCCTCTCTATGCTGAAAATAGTTATTCTCGCTGCTGTTCTTTCTCCACCTTGTCTTTATTTCATTCTCTCCATCATCTTTGCTATCTCCTTTACCTTGATCATCACCATCATCAACTGGACTATACCCACTGCAGGGCGAAGGCCTCTCCCATATTCTTCCAATTAATCCGGTCCTGTGCTAGCTGCATCCACTTGACCCCTGCAAACTTCTTAACCTCATCTGCCCCTCTAACTTTCTGCCGCCCCCTGCTATGCCTTCCTTCCCTTGGAATCCAATTTGTTACCTTAAGCAACCATCAGTTGTCCTCTCTATGCACTACATGCCCTGCCTATGCTCATTTCTTCTTTTTGATTTCCACTAGAATCTCATTAACTCGAGTTATTTCTCTGACCCACGCTGCGCGCTTCCTATAGCGTTACACCTACCATTTTTCGTTCCATAGCCCTCTGCGTTGTCTTCAACTTAAGTAAAACCCTTTACGTTAGCCTCCACATTTCAGCCTCATAGGTTGGTGTATACAGGTAAGATGAAACTGTTATATCCTTTTGAGCGATATCGGTAAGCTGCTAAACATAATCTGCGAATACTTGCCAAATGCATTCCATCCCGATCTTATTCTCCTGGTTATTTCCCTTTCATGGTCTAGAGACATATTCGCCTACCACTTTTAGTGCTTCGCTACCTATAGTGAACTGCTGTTCCTTCCCGAAACAGTTGAACATTACCTTAGCCTTCTGCATATTGATTTTCAAGCCTACCTTTCTGCTATTTCTGTCTAGGTCATTAATCATGCTTTGCAATTCATCCCCTGAGATACTCAGCAAGGCAATGTCATCAACGAATTGCAGATTACTGAGGTATTTTTCATCAACCCTTATCCCTAACTGCTTCCATTCCAAGTCTCTGAATACTTCCTCTAAGCAAGCACTAACACCTTTAGTTATGGGAGTTCTCTTACTTTCTTTATGCAGAACTATGGTTACTGTGCAGTGACTATAGATATCTTCCAGTACTTTCACATGCGACTCGTCTACACCCCGATTTCGTAATGCCTGTATGACTGCCGGGGTTTCTACTGAGTCAAATGTTTTTTCGTAATCAATGAATGCTATATATAAGGGCTGGTTATATTTCGAGCATTTTTCTATCACCTGGTTGATGTTTTAGATATGATCGATAGTAGAGTACCCTTTCCAAAAACCTGCTTGATCTATTGCATGACTGAAGTCTAAGATTGTCCTGATTCTGTTAGTGATTACTTTAGTAAAGTAAACACCTTATATGTAACAGATAGTAAGCTGATTGGCCTGTAATTTTTCAAGTTCTTAGTGTCTCCTTTCTTATGAAATCAGATAATGTTAGCGTTCTTCCATGACTCCGGTACCGTGGATGACACCAGGCATTGCGTATGCAAGGTGGCCAGTTTTTCTAGCATGATATCCCCCCTCCCCCGTCTTTCAACAAATCTGTAGTTACCTCATGCCGCTTTCCCCCTTTTCATAGTTTCCAATACTTTCTTAACCTCGTCCTTTGTTGCTGGCGGAACGTCTGACTGCTTTCAGTACTGCCTATCTCATTATTGTACTGACTGCTGTGGCTACTATATAGATCTGTATAAAACTCCTCGGCTACATTGACTATCCTGTCCATATTCGTGATGACATTGCCTGCCTTGTCCCTCAGCGCATAGTCTGAATTTTGCCTTGGACAATTGTTTCTTCACTGCTTTAAAGCTGCCCCCGCTCTTTAGAGCATGCTCAATTTTCTCCTTGTTATACTTCCTTATGTCGGCCACTTTACGCTTACTGATTAGCTTTGGTATCTCTGCCAGTTCCATCCTGTCTGTTGGGTTGGAAGCTTTCAGACTTTGGCATTCCTTAATCAAATCTTTTGTCTCTTTAGATAGTTTATCAGTATCCTCTCTAATTGTCCTACTGCCTGATTCTATCGCGCACTCTGTAAGGATGTCTCTGAAGTTATTGTTCATTGCTTCTGTGCTAAGGTCACCATTTCTTAATCAGATCTTTTGTCTCCTTAGATAGTTTACCAGTATCCTCTCTAACTATCCTACCACCTACTTCTACAGCGCACTCAGTAAAGATGTCTCTGAAATTGTTGTTCATTGCTTCTGTGCTAAGGTCACTATCCTCGGTTAAAGCTGAATATTTATTCTCTAGCGAGATCCTGAATTCTTCTGCCCTCCCCTCACTATTGATTTGTTGATGGACTTCTTTCTTACTGATCTGTTTCATTCCCTCTTCAGATCTAGACTAATTCGAGACCTTACCATCCCGTAGTTTCTGCATCGCACCTTTCCGATTACCTCTACATCCTGCATAGTGCTTGGGCTAGAACACAGTATGAAGTCAATTTCATTTTTAGTCTTCCTGTTGGGGCTTTTCCAACTCAATTAGTAACTCCCCCCTGCTATTCCTAGAACCAATGCCACAGTCGCCCACTGCCTGGTCTCCAGCCTGCTTTTTCCCTACCTTGGCATTGAAGTCGCCCATTAATAAAGTATACTGCGTCTTTACTTTCCCCATTGCATCTACATCTTCATAGAAGCTTTCAAGTGCCTGGTCGTCATGACTACATGTAGGTGCATAGGCCTGTACAACCTTCAGTTTATACCGCTTATTAAGCTTAATTACTATGGCTGCCACCCTCTCATTAATACTATAGAATTCCCCTATATTACCAGCTGCATCCTTATTGACAAGGAACCCTACTCCTATTTCTCGTCTCTCCGGTAAACCTCAATACACAATGCATGTCTGCCCTTCAGTATAGTATATGCCTTATTTGGCCTCCTAGCTTCACTAAGCCCTATGACATCCCATTTCATACCCTCTAATTCCTCTAACAGTACTGCTAAACCAGCCTCACCAACTAGGGTTCTAGCGCTAAACGTTGTCAGGGTCAGTTTCCGATGGCAGCCTGTCCGGAGCCAGAGATCATAGCACCCTTTGCTGCGTTGCAGGTCTGACCACGGTCATAGTCAGTTGCTTGCTTCGCAGCTGAACTGAGGGCCGAGGGTTTGTTAAGAGTTTTCATGGGAGGTTGTGGCCAATTACTACACCAGGGTGGCCAAATCCTGATCTGGTGAGGGAGTGCGTTTCCGGAGGTGTTCACTGAATAGGTCGCACCCCAAACCTGTTTATGCAATTCCATCGCCATGCGGATTATATATATTTTTAATCTGGTGGGGAATTGCGCGGCACCGAGATTTCAATCACAGTCCTCTTGCATGCGAGGCGGATGTTCTACCTGTACGCCACCACTAGCCCCTTTTACCTTCACTAGAGTCCAAAAAGCAACTGGCTGTTTCCTGTGGCTAGCAGATATCGCTTTTCCTTCTTTGGTATTATTTTAACGAGAACAATCACTACTACCACATTACATGCATGCTTTTACCCCACATTGCTGTGAGGTCAGTGCATACGGAACATCCTGATGATGAGCAGAAAACTGATGCTTCCTTGGTGACACAGGTAAAGCAGGAAGCAGTAAAGTTGTATGAGCGATTGAGAGAACTTGGAGAGAAGAAAGCAGCCTTGGAGGAGGAGCAGAAACAACGTGGCACCCCAGCCCAAGAACGGGAGCGACTTCTGGCTCAGGTGCGCCCGAGTATGCCATTGTATCCTTGTATGTAGGCACCCTAGATCACCGTTATTGCATTCCAACTTCAGCTTGTACAGTTTGCCTGTTGTAAGCACAATGTGTTGAGGTGAAAATGTTAAAAGGAAAAAGTGGAAACTTATTAAGTATGTTAAGTGCACACAAGTGTATACCTTACTGAAAAATCATTTAATTTTCATGCGAGATTCCATATATCATTTAATTTTCATGCGGGATTCCATATATCATTTTTTTGTATAGGAAGGACTTGTATGAAACCACATGGACCTGCTAAATCGGTACTGAATACAGCAGACTCTCGATAATTCAGCCTTCAAGGGACCAGAAAAAATTTCCTATTGAACTGAAAGCTCGAATTATCGATTGGGTCTGAAGAAAGTGCCGAGAACCGTTTGCATCACAGTAATTTTATGATGGGCACCTGCGTGACAGTTTTTTGAATTTGAGGTGAAACTGAAGTGAGAACGACGTTTTTTGCCAGTCTCGTCAAGCGCTTCGCTTTGCACGCACTGTCGATCGGGAAGGCCTTATTCACAAAAGGGAAGGCCCCTCTTCGCAAAATGGCTCTGCCATGTTTTAAGGATGCTTCACCACCTAGTCAACATGGTCAAGCATTGTGAAGCGCGCAGTGCAGTGAAACTGCGGTGTATGTGAAGATTTTCGGTGTATTCAGTAAATTTCGAATAATTGGAAAATTTAAAATATAGATTTTCTGAATACAAATAAGAAACAAATGACTAACATATTCGATTCATATACAACATTTTGAATATTTGTGTTCTCCTATTTCTTACATATTTAAGAGGTATCTCAAAAGGTCATGCAGGCTTCAACGCAGTGTAAGCTTGTTGCCTAGCTGTGACCCACTGGTGCAGGTGTAAAGTTGGGAAGTCCATAGGGAGTTCCAAAATGACTGAATAGTAGTGTGTGTTAGTATTTGATTAGTTCTATGGGCTGCAGGTTAAAGAAGACAACAGTGAGCTATCAAGCATGGAGAGGCAAGCATCTGAGGCACGGGAGCGTCTGGGAAAACTGCAAGAGGAACTGGCTCAGCTTGACCAGGAGTTGGAGGAGCATAATGGAGAGCGACGTGCAAAGTATCGGGAGCTCCGCAAACGTGAGGAAACCATGGATGCTTTCCTCGAGAGCTTCGAAGGAGCGCGGCATGATGAACTCAAGCGTCAAGAGAAACTTCAGGTTTGGCATCAATGCAATATACTGTTTTCTTTTTTTCTTTTTGACTCCTAAATAGTAGTTCATAGCCTTCTTTGGTAGAGTTGCACCTTCCATACAAACTTTGGCAGTTTTGTACTCTGCAGTTAGGTGTTGAGTGCTCCTGAACAGGGAGCTTTGTGAAGCTGACAATACAAATTTTCACGATGCCCTTTTGTTGTGCTGCTTCTTTTTTCACATTTCTTTATGGCACAGTTTTAAGTTTTACACCTAACTAAGTACAAAAGTAATCCTTGATTTTGAAGCAAACGTTTTGATGCCAAGCACATTTTAAATGCTTGCTATAAGTGTTGGCTGTACAAAGAAAAGCCTAAAAATCAAATGCCATTCAAATACATAGTGTTCATTGAATGGTGCACTGGCTGCATTCATGTCTTTTACTGTTGCACTACTTTTATCAGATCTGACAGAAGAGAAGACAGATTTACAATGGAAGCACATTCTGCCACTACCTGTATGATCTTGCTTCTTGAGATCTTGTAGCCTTGCTGAGAGATCCTTAAAGGGCCACTGTCCAGGGAAGGCCCTTTTAAGAAAAGGAGCCCAGTGTTTCAATCAGGTACCGGAGATAGTCTGTGCAAAATTCTACAGCGACACGCGCGCCGCAAAGCATCGAAAATACAATTCAAAGCTCCCTCATGCTCTCCTTTGAGAAGCCAGCTTCACCGCTTCCTGCGCTGGCCCGACGGGCCCCGATAATGACGTACGTACCGGGAACGACGTCCATTGGTCCGTCTCACTGACTGACGGGAGAAGGATGGGTGTCTACCGCTCGCAGCGCGCTTTTCCCTTGCTACGGCCAGACTGAATCCAGCGGCGCGCGCTCCCTCGACCGTTTTTTTTTTTTTTTTCGCGCTCGCGGAGAGCCACGCCCCACCTCCCGCCAAACGCGGAGGAGGAAGGGGAATTTGTATTGCGGAGGCTAGACGACCTCGGGCAGGAGAGTGAAAAACCTTTGCGAGGGAACGGAAGGAGAGAGGCAGGATAGAATCGGGTGATTGCGGTGGCTGTAACTGCGTTATTAGTTACTCTTTTCAAAAACATTTTGCGGCCTTGCGTTCCAGGGGCGAAGTCTCACAGTCACCGGGGAAGAAAATATTTTCGACCGGAGGGTACGGACAGTGGGCCTTTAAGGTTACTGCATCGTTAACACGGAGCAAGGCCATCAAGATCAAAAGCTGCACAATACAGTAGTTTGCTTGGACCAGAACAGGTACAGCTGTCTGCAATAACACTTTTTTTCATTAGTTAACCTAACTTTTCATTTAATTGTCTTAATTTCTTCGCTAAATAAGTTGGCTCAAGGCATTGAGCTAGAAAAAAAAAATGAAACCTTTGTATCCCAACAGATACAGTGAATATGTACCCATTACAAAATACTGCTGCCAAGTCAATACTAACATAGCAGCAGTATTTGAATGCTATTTCTCAGTTTCATTTATGCTTTGACCAGTAATCTGGTTGCATGTGCTGGCCACATATGTGGCCATTGGGATACAAAGGGTAAGTTTTAGTTTGCCAGGTTTAGTAATGTATTAATTTGTTTAAATTAGCCTTAGACTCTTCTGCATATGCAGTGCTTTTTGTTGAAAGGTGGAAGATTTTTCAGTGAACATAAGTTGACTCTGAATTATCTCAACCAACTTGCATTCTTCAATAGACGCTGCGGGCATGTGTAGCAGCTAATAAAGGGCAGCACTTTCAGACAGGGAAAAATTTAATCACAAAATTGGGACAGTAGTTAAATGGCTTTCAATAAAGGTCAAAAGGTGGTATCAGTTTTTAATTAATAATGGACATTTTTTTTGCAGTGTTTAGTCACTTCAGAGTAAGTTATAAAACAACAGGTCAGAACAGACTTTTTGAAGCACCTGTGACATGTCAGAATGCAACCCATGACCACATCACAAGGACACCGAGGGCAAATAGAAGTTGGCCTGCAGCAGTAGGGTACTGTGTTCTAATTACAGAGAAACCAGTCTCACCGGAAACAAATCATATACCTAGAAAAGGCTGAAAAAAAAAAATACAGGTGTTGCTATCACTGGTCAATTTTGCAAGTAAAATATATATGTAATAACACCGATTTTGGGCACAGATCCCAGAGGCCATGTTCCACTGCCATTCACTTCAAAAGGATGGCAACCAGTCTTTCAGCAGGGACGCAATGAGTCCAAACTGACAGGTGGTAGAATTTTAAAATCTAATTTTCTTGCTAATAAATGAATCTTTTGCAGCCAGAGAAGTTTCAAAACATAGCCAGAAGGAGTAAGAGAACCAGCTTTTACCGAGAACCGTAATTAAATAGAATTGTCCTTAGCTTCCCTTTAATGATCACTTCGCTGCTAGTCTGTACTGCAAAGAGTAACATCATAATTTCAGTAATGTTAGCTCTTGGGCCAGTTGGTGCACGTTAAACTTAATCACATAGGTGCCAGTGGAAGCACAAAGACGCGTACACAAGAACGAGGAGGTAGACACGGACGGACGCTGGACTATCAACTGTGGTTTGTTGAAGAAACATTGCCGCACGACATGCATCCGACACATGCGCATCTGCAGGTTTGACCAAGGTTTGACGACACATTCGAGGTTTGACCATGTGACTATTCTAGGGAGAGGAAAGATCAGATAAGTGGAAAATCTTGGAAGCTTTTCATATTGGCAACCAGAAAGAAAATTGTGTAAGTGATAAGTCGTTGTGTTTACTAACAAGGAACGTGCCTGCCTAATGGGTAGATAAAAGTGCCACTGAATTGACATCAGCACACGTGTCACAGGTGGCGCTGCAGATGCGCATGCGTTGGATGTGTGTTGTGCGACAGTGTTTCTTCAATAAACCACAGTTGATAGTCCAGCGTCCATCCGTGTGTACCTCCTCATTCTTGTGTACGCGTCTTTGTGTTTCTGCTGGTACCCCTGTGATTAAGTTCATCATAATTTCATATTGTTCTTTAGTCAACACACCTCAGAAGACTCCTTATTGTGGCAAATAGGCATCATAGAATCTGAGGAAAAGCATTTTCCATCACTTGTCCTTTGATGACAATCAGTTGCAATAATAAATTTTTTATCCCAACTTGAACAGACACAAATGTAGACTCTTACGCTGATAATGTGAAATATCACAAAGAGAAACCAAATTTCCATTTCCAAGAAAACGAAATTTCTCAATTATCATATTTATCATTTGATTGATTGATTGATTTATAGAAAGGGAAAGGCGCAGTAACTGTCTCACTTGTTTTCTGTGGACACCTCAACCGCACCATAAGGGAAAGGAGGAAGGTGGGAGTGAAAGTGGAAAGAGAGAAAGAGGAGCCGTAGTGGAGGGCTACGGAGCAATTTCGACCACCTGGGGATCTTTAACATGCGCTGACATCGCACAGCACACAGACGCCTCTTCGTTTCACCTCCATCGAAACGCAGCCGCCAAGGTCGGGTTCGAACCCGGGTACTCCCGCACAGTAGTCGGGCGTCTTACCACTGCACCATCCCGGCGGGCTTTTTATCATTTGAGTACTGAAAGGTATATATATGCCTAATGTAGCCAAAGCTTGGGTGAATCACCATTAATACAACTTTTTTCTTTTTTTATCATTGCAGACAGAAATTGTACAACTTCTGGAAAGTTGCTCACGCTCGCTGCCACATTTTTTAGCTTTACCAAGCCAAGAAGAAATGGCTGTACTCAAGGATGACCTCATGTAAGTTTATGTGTGTTAAAAAAAAACTTCCTCATGCGAGAGGTCACTTCTAGCAGAGCTGCATTACCAAAATGCACTCGCTGCTGTACGTGCATTCACTATTTAGCAATGATTATTAATGCATCAATGAAACAGAAACTGAATAAGTATAATTTTTATTATTCTTATGAGGATAGTTGGTCTGCCCAATAATGACAGCATGTTATGATGGTATGGCTTATGGTAATGTATTCACTATGGAGCACAGTCAGCATAAAAAAAGCTGCCAACTAACATTTACTTTTCTGAAGTTCGAGCTGAGTAAAATTCTGTTATTTCACCTTTTCCCAAAAACTGACCATGTTAAGAAATCCTTCCACGTTCTCAAGCTTTATTATGAAAACAAAAAGTTGTTAACCTGAATTTGAAATGTTAAATGTCAAATATTCTAAATGACAGAGCCCCTGACATATAATTACAAGCATTACTGGTTGCTTTACTCGAAGCACAAATGGAGATAATAGTGATATTTCCTATTTCATTAAAGGGACCACGAAAAAGCTATTTACTAAAACTAGAAAATGTGCACGAGGTATTCCATTAGTCCTCTCCGCAACGCAAGAATTTTTAAGTTACCTTCACTAACACCGAAAATATCGGCGATCAAAAATGATGTGCTCCTCTTTTTCCCCCTCAACTCGGCGCATACTGGCTCGTAAGAAAAAATGAAAACAGGTTGCGATGGCATCCCACCATGTGCTGTGCCGTCCGCATCCAGTGAGTGGGCCCACCCAGGAAGCCCAGTTGACGTCAGTGGGAAGGGGGCACACAAAGAGGTGTTACCCCCATCTGTTGCTAGTGGTTGCCAGGAGCACTTTTTAAAAATTATTTCTAAATTACAGGCTACACGCAGAACTTCTAAATTTGACTCGAATATGCATGAAGACCACCTCTATGGATTTCTTGCATGAGAATATTACCTCAATTATCGTTTCAGGGGCCCATTAAGTTATGGCACATGTGCCAAGAACATTTAGCCTGAACTGGGTGCTTCAAGCATCATTCAGACAAGCAGAAAGACAAGCCTGAATCTGCAGAGAGGGGAAGGATGCAGAGAGGAAACTGATGGGATGGGATTGCCAAGGAGGGATACGCGGCAGTTGTAATTTTTCAAACTAAAAGAGTGCAGTGTTGTGAAAGCATTGGCTAAGGTCAGTTAATATTATATGGCCAAATTTAATATGTTTTCTATGTTGAACCACATGCGGCATGACATCTATTATGTTGTTGGCTGTCATAATTTACCAGAGTATGGGTTTGGCGAACGAAGTAATGTTTTTGAAAGGAATCTCCTGGAAGCTTGCTGCCTGATGAGTAGATCACCACTGAGCAGTTTTAGTGACAGAGCAGTGGTGATACCAACCAAGATGTCCAAGCATTACAACTGATCGTGGTAGAAGTGGAAACATTTATTCATTGTGCAGGATGGTTTTTTGCAGGTGAAAACAATGCCTATCAGTGTACTAATACTATAAAGTAATTTGTACAGTGCTTATTTCCAAGTGGGAGTACATACAAATAACAGCAGATGTTTCCAGTAATTGTTTAATTTGCTAGAAATACTTGGCATGTCCTTTTGTTCGAATTTCTGATCATTTGAACAGATGTGCTGCATATCATAAAAGAGGGATGTGGCTTTCAGCAAAATAGCTTATTGGAAATAATGTGGCCATTGTAACAAAAGTTCACAGTTATATTTTAGGAACATTTTCTTCTATGATATGTTTCTGACCTGATTTTTGTGAGAAGTCTGCGGAGTTAACAAAATGTGGGAAGAAGTTGGTTGGACAGTCATTGAATTTCTACTATTACAGGCCGAGACATTCTTAAATTTGTTTTCTTATCACAAGACACAAATTTTCAGTTTTGAATTTTGGCGTTGTATTCGCTGCAGACATGTCTTATAACAAAGAAGAAAATTTCATACAAGCAATTTAAAAGTAGCAGGTTCGAAAAACAAAGAATGTTTTGACCTGCAGTATGGTTTGAGTAGTGCAGTTAAACAAATGGGATCTAAATAGACAAAACAATAAGAAGAAATCTTCTTCATAAGGTAATCTAGTCAAAAAACCAGAACTGTAAAAAACACCAATTGGTTTAATGTTTTCCTGACAACGTGGGTCATGGAAAATGTTTTTAGAGTAGTAGTTACTGATGGACTGGGACAGCACAGAAAACGAAACATACAGGTACAAATATTTGAAAAGGTTTTTTTCGCCATGTTCTGTTATTTTAAAGCCACCTCCTTCAAAAGACAAAATAGGAAAATATTTTGCAAAATGTATTTCATAATATCTTAAATGTGGCAACATGCCTCATCTTTATATGCCTTTTGCAGAAGCTTTCAGTATTATGTGCCTGATGTTTAATAAAAGCTATGCCTAAAATGTTTCAGATTCAAGGAGAGTGAAATGGAAAAATCAAAACTGACTTTGTCTGCTCTTGGAATGGAGCAGAAAAAGTTGGCAGTTGACTTACAGAAGGTAAAAGACAGCACCTCTCTGTTATTTTGGAGCATAATTAGGCACTGAATGTGTCACTTGGTTGCAGAGATAACAACAGGATATCCACATTGGGTTGGTGCAGAGGGGAAGGAGTGCAAATGAACTTGAATAACACATCGCGGGCTAGTTGGTTCATCACGAGGCAGAACAGTGCGAGCTACACAGGGACAAGAAAGGAAGACGAGACGCACACAGTACTGTTTATCAGACTCACAGCGACAGTTTATCAGACTCAGTTGCTCTTCTTATTTTCGTGATGCTGCTGTATATTACCGAAGTGCCTGAAAAATAAACCTTCAGTTGTAAGTCAGCGCTGTTCTGCCTTGTCGGGAGTGCAAAATATTTTTAGCCACCATGACGCTGATATGTTGAGCTGCTCCTCATAAAAATCGACAGCAGAACCACACTTTTTTTTTTTTTTTGCAGTCACCATTACATGCTGGAACTAAGATATTTAAAGCATTTGTCAGCTAATGAAAAACTGATCAACTGAAGGAAGCACACGACAGACTTTTGGGAAGTCATCAGCCATCCCTGGTCTCCCCTTGGCACCAACATTGCTTGCTTGATGAATAACACTATATACTAATTATTTCAGCGCAAATTTTTTATCCAGCTAACATTTTGATCTTGTTTACTGAGAATGCTGTGAAATTTTGCTTCATATATTAGAGTGAAGGTTTTGGTCTGGCACACATGTGTTAGGTTTTGGTTACTGTGAGGAAACTTCTAACAAGCAATTTTATTAGTAGTAATTTATTTACGTATCTGTAAATCAGATAGACTTCTCAGTGCATTCTTGTGTATCTAGGACTCAGTTCTTAAGTTATATTCACATATCAACTAGCCAACACAGCCTTGTCTTAGCAGTGAAACTTCTAGATGAACATATTGTTACGTTAGGCGGTGCATGCACTGATATGCGCATAAAAAGGAAAAAGAAGAATCTCGGGAGTTTTGGCGAAGACGACGACGACGTTTGAGCAGTGTCGGCTGGTGCCTGCAGGAAAGGCCTGTTGTGTGAAAGCCTTGTCTCCAGTCTCCGCTCTCTGCAACCTCAAGCTGAACTACCCCTGTAACATCTTGGTGGAGGTAACAATATTACAATAATAGAGTGTGGAAGCTGTCAAGTGGCGCAAGTGCAATGCTAGCATGTGCAGATTTTAAAAGTTTAGCAGAGTGCAAAGTTGAGATAATTGGTCCATAATGAATTGAAAAAAAGATAAAAAACTTGTTAAAAGGGTGCAAACAACACAGGAGCTACTGGCTAGTGAAAGTTTATCATGCACAGTGCAATGGATAGGTAGCGTTCAAAACATAGAAAGACAATGGCAGAGGTAGTGGACGTGAAGCACCAGACACCTGAAAGGTCATGGTAATTGCCTAGCTGTCAAGGTATGCAATCTGACTTGCTGAAAGGTGGCAGACGGTGCACTGCCGCAATCGATGCATAAAATATAATAGAAGCTTTTGTTTGGTTTTATTTGGTTTGGTTTGAGGGGTTTAATGTACCAAAGCAACTCAGGCTATGAGAGACGCCGTAGTGGAGGACTCCGGAAATTTCGACCATCTAGGGTTCTTTAACGTGCGCTGACATCGCACAGCACACGGGCGCCTAGCTTTTTGGCTCCATCGAAAAGCGGCCGCCAAGGTCGGGATTCGATCCCGCATACTTGGGCACAGTAGTCGAGCGCCCTAACCACTGCGCCACCCCGGCAGGGTAGAAGAAGCTTTTGTGGTCACCGAGAATGATGCCGATTGTGCTAGCCCTTTTTGAAGCTTTACAACATTTAAACCGCACATACCACTGTCATGTTTGTAGAACTGTGGATGTCTATATGAGAGCTCATTAGAACATGGGTAACTCTCCCCAACCAAAAAGTCAATGCATTCAATTGACAGAAGTCAATTCTACCAGTTGGAAGCACAACTTGTGCATTTCATGCTAGGCAAAATGACAGCATTATGTACAGTCGTGGACAGAAGAATATGGACCATGATTTGGCAGTCAAAGTCTTCCGGTGCGTTAATTAGCGAAAAATTATGCATTCTTGTTGGATGCGCTTGTAATATTTACTTTTGTCTGCACACGTGAAGGCAGCAAACACATTTATTTTGATCACAGAACAGAACAGAAGCGTTTAAATGCGTAAGCGTGGTCCAATTTATTCTGTCCACAACTGTTGATACAAGGAACAAAAGCCATAAGGTCAATATCAGCTCCACCTGAGATGAGCTGTACTGGATAAATTTTATTGTGTCGAGGAAAGTAGCTGCTGGATCCAGCTTTCTTCCTGATATTTAATTAGTTATTCTTATATTTGCCTGTACTGCAGCCCAGTGAGGCTACTGCAGGGGTGGGGTAGGATAAAAAGAACAGTAGGAATCTCAAACAGAATTGAAGCAAAAAAAAACCATGACTCCCGAAAAATTGTTAATGGGCAATGAATTGATAACCCTAGGCAAATTTCAGAGTTCAGTAGTGAAAGCAGTGAATCTGTATTTATACATATTGGTCCGACAATAAAAAGAAGTAAGGTTAAGCCTCTGGGAATACTTAGCAATGGCAGGCATGTTTTCAAAGTAAAGAACAAGATATTTATTTTCCAGTATTATTTGTATACCTCATCGTGAAATGACTATGTGAAAAGAGGGGAAATGTGAACATCTCACCGCCTACAAAGTTTTGCAAATTAGTTGAATATACTATATATCAGGGGAGATGAATAGTTGCGCCATCATTTTTTACAAATGTTGTCACAGTTAAGATCCGGATAATTTAACCACATTGAACTATTAATAATAGAAAAAATTAAAAAGCAGTTTTTCTTGTTCATTGATTAGACGGGGTCATATGTCTACTAAAATTTTAGGCTTGTAACTGAATGCAGATAAATTATAGACACAGTGAATTCCCTTGACACTTAGCTTTGAGCTAGATGTTATGTGACTTAACTGTTCATGGTAGCCAGAGTTTTGCTGTCGCAAGGCTGCTCTTTCAACTTAAATCCTAGCTTTTCAGAGGGCATAGTCCATATTCTTTGTGACGATCACCGCTTTGTGCTATACAGCATTGGTCATACTCCACCAGTGAGCGTAGCATAATTCTTAAAGAATATAATATTTATTTCCATGATTATCACACTGCACATGATTTTCAAGCCAGCAAGTGCAACTATTGAGTTCCTCAAATCACTTTGGTTGCCACAATAAGCATTTGCATATTTCTGAAGTCACATATCTGTAAAAATGTGTAGCTCTATTTTCGACTGTCTTGTATTTAAAACACATTCTATAAAACCCTATTTCTGAAGCTTAAACACGCCTTTTTAGTCCCAAAAGGATGGAAGAAAGTGGTTCAAATTGCTTCACTTTTCATCTTGAGCCTGGGGCTTATCAGCTCCACTAGTTACATAATATGTATCCTTCAAGAAGTCTGAAGAAAATTAATTTTTGTTCACAGATTGAGCAACTGGAGAGCAAAGTTCAACAAGAACTAGACACCCTCAAACAGAAAATCAAACAGATGGAAGAAGACATGGTTGTCTTCAGTGATCTAGACAAACTGAGAAGCTCTTCAGAGCACAAAAAGCAAGAGCTGATAGCCGAGAAGGAAGCTCTGCAGATAAAAAAGGGGCCAACTAGAAAGGTAACAAACCGATTTTAAACACATTCAAGTTTTTTCATACTAAGGCTAGTTTAGGAACTGTCATGCATATATCCTTTAACCAAATTCATTTGATGATCCATGGTAGAATGAGAGGAACAATGTGGCTACACAGTATGAAAGAGCACTGAACAAGGGTTGAGGGGGAGCCTCAATTCGCAAGCCGAGCCAATGTTTTGACAAGGGAATTTGTCTTCATTTGGCCCAGATGAAGACAAGTTCCCTTGTCAAAACGTTGGCTTGGCTTGTGAACCGAGGCTCCCCCTCAACCTTTGTTCAGTGCTCTTTCATAAATTCATTTGAGACATTTGTGAGATTACAGTAACCAGGCTCACTTTGAAGCCTGTTCACATAGCACTTCCCTTTTTTATTTAATTTATTTATTTCAATACTGCAGCCTTTACGGCCTTTACGGCATACAGATAATATCAGGATACATAATGAAGATAGCAAATAATTTCAAAAACACTTGTTCTTTGGACAATAGAATATGAACAAAACAAGGACTAAACAAAATTCAAACCGAGCTCTTCATTAGGGAAAGTCATGAACATAAACAAGCAGATGAAAGACAATTAATTAAATATCCAAAAATGAATTATCAGACATGCAGCAAGGCAAAAAAAATAAAAACAATCAGTTTGGACAACCAAAAAGCAGACAAGAAAAACATTTGAGATCAGCAATTAAAGGTTTCAATTGAATCAGTGCTGGTTAGAAGAGGCCGAGGTAAGTTGTTCCAATCTGTTATTGTGCGAGGAAAAAAGGAATATTTAAAAACATTAGTTTTGGTGCTGTATGGCGTTAGAGAGTCGTCGTGTCGATGTCGTGTTCGGCGTGCAGTAAGTGGTGTTATGTATGGGTCAGGAGTTAGAGCAAGAAGGTTATTTTTAAGAAGGAACATGAACTTCAAGCGCTGAACTTTTCTTCTTAGTTCCTGTGTCCTTATTCCACGTTGTTTCATTAGTGTTGTCGGGGAATCAATTGTACGGTACTTAAAAAAAATAAACCTGACTGCCTTACGCTGGATTCTTTCAAGAGCGTCAATGTTAGTTTTGGTATAAGGGTCCCATACTATGCATGCATATTCAAGCTTCAGCCTTATTAATGACGTATATGCTAAAAGTTTAGTTTCGGCAGGGGCGTGTTTCAATTTATGACGGAGAAGACAAAGTTTCCGAAAGGCTGTGTCACATACGTTAGTTTGTGAGTGTTCCAGTTTAGGCTATTTGTTAGTGTGACATTAAGATATTTATACTCCCTCACTTCGGTTAATGGTTCTGTCCCGAGGCATAGGGAAAAGAAAGGTTATTAAGTTTCTTGGTTATTTCATTCCATGCCCACTTTTTTATAATTGGCTCGATCAAAGCCAATGATAAAGATGAAACACAGGGTACTGTGATATAAAGCCAGCCTCAGAGAGCAAAAGTGGGAGCGAAGGATCATAACGGAATCGTCACACTATATCAGCCCAGGCTTTGCAGCTTTTCTTCATGAGTCTGACATTAAACTTGGAAGCTACTACTCGTCACCAACATCTGTTTTCCTTTTAAAATCATTGCACCATTTTCTCAGTCATGCTGAGTGAGAACCTTATGTTTGGCAGCACACTACAGGATTTTTTTTTTATTCCTCCCGTGAAACACATTTTAGACTTCAAAGTTATGGCTTGTCAGTGAAAGAATATATGAGCAGACTCTTTTAAAGCCTGTTTTTAGAGGACCAGATTGCATTATTTACAGCTAGAAATAGCTGCACTCCATGTCTGTTAGTCTAAAGTGAGAATGAAAGCTATTGGCTTCAGGCTTTGCCTTGCAGCCCTTATCATCTCCCTTGCATCCTTAGTATTTTCTGGTAGAGAGATATCTTCAAGGTTTTCTTACCATCACATAAATCTGCGTGCTTCTAAGCATCCAGTGATTCCACAAGATGATCTAGCACACAGAAATAGTAGTGGCCGTTTTATTGTAGTCTTCAGTATTCCACTACTGCTTAATGTGTTCTGCTTGCGCAGCTCCACAGCTGTCCGTGAATTGTATTTCAACTTGAGTGGTGTCTGCACATGCCGCAAGGATGGGAGAAAAATACCTGTGAAATAACAAATCATAACCTCTACGATATCTACTCCTATGCTTTTGTGATGTGTTCCCCCCCAAAATTTTCACCTGCAACCTCAACTTTAGAGTACATTGATGCAGCTTAGATACGAATAGTTTACTGGCAAAAAGTGTGTCTCAAAACATTTCTGCAACGGTTGGTCTAATATAAAAGTAGAGTCATCAAAATCAGCTATAAATGTGTTTACCTGTGTCATTAGTGCCGACAGCATCTTGAGATAAAATTTTAATTTTCCCATTCTAAACATGCAGCTCTAAAAAACAAACCTCTATTACATTTTCACCATGGTAGTGAGTGGCGACATCGGTAGTTACATTTTAGCAACTCCTTTTTTTTTTTTTTTTTGATGGCATGCGAAAAATTTTCTGCCCAATGGATCACACTATTGTCCAAGGACCCTCTTCTGGAAACTGTTGCTTAGCAGAAATTTCAGGACAATTTCCTTTGGAATCAATGCTCAAGTCTGAGTTGTACACACTGTTAGTCAGCATGGGCATAAAAAAAGTGCAGTATAAATTGTATGGCCATCTTGCACAGTTTACAATGGTAATCAGCACATTATTTATTGACATGCTTGATATTGCTCCAATGAATAAAAAAAAAACAAAAAACAAAAAGCATGACTTGATAGCAATAGGAATGCCAATGAAGTACTCCTTCCCTTTAAAAGGAGAGAGGATGTAGACAATTTTCAGTAGCTCTCGTTACATGTTAGTATTTTTGTAGTTAACAGTGCAGAGAACCTTCTGTACAAAATGTTGCACATCGCATTCATTCGTCTGTGAAGGTCTCACAAAGTCTAAAATAAGCAAAGCTTCACTCATTTGTACAGGCAGCTTGATAACTGTTTTGTCGGCAGGGGTCAAGTGGATGCAGCTAGCGCAGGACCGGGTTAATAATTGGAGGAATATGGGAGAGGCCTTCGCCCTGGAGTGGGTATAGTCAGGCTGATGAGGATGATATGTCAGCATTGCAGTATGTTGTGTAAAGTATTGTTTACATATGCCCTCCCTTTGAGTAGCAAAACTGAAGGAGAAGCATGGATAATCATGTACATAGTTCTGTGCACCATAGCGTGCTGAAATTCCATTCACCATTCAAGCAAGATTTGCACTTGGTGTATTGAACACTGGTGTGTAAGGGTGGCCTTGCGATCACCATTGCCTATGCTTCCCTCACCTGAACGGCCTTTCACAAAAACCACAGACTTGTGTTTTTGTTCATCTTCCTTGCAAATACAAATTGTGTCCCTCTCTCTCCATCTGCAAGGTGGTGGAAGAGTTGCAAGCCCAGTATGATGAAGCAAGAGCTGTACTAAATGAGGAAGAAGGCTACACACGCTTAGTCAACCTGGAACGTCGCTGGCAGCATCATGAGCAGAACAACTTTGCTGCACAAGAGTATGTAGAGGCTAAACTGGCTGAGTACAACTACCACCCTATCAGACAAAATGTGCAGGCACTGCTGGAAGCCTACAATGTTGCTTTGCAAGAAAGCCTAGCAAAGGCATCTTACAGCTGAAATGGCTGCAGCCATGTCGGTGAAGAGGCCATGAATCACTTCTTTAGCATAGCTAATGAACAAGTTCTGCAGGTAAAGTGCCCACAAAGCCTCTGCCAAGTTGCATGGTCCCAAATGGTACGTAATGCTCACAAAGAAAATGAAAAGTAACCCTTATATTGTTTTTCAGACTGGATTAAACTAATTTATGCTTTTTTGGAGAAACTGCTTGTGCTACATTAACAACCACAGACCTCCACGCAACCATTGGCATTAGTTGTCAAGGTATTGATAAATTCAGGGTTAGCACAGGCAACATTTACCGACAGTACAGTGCCTAGAATATACTGGCTAAAGTGACGAGTGCCCGTGCTTTCCTATGGGTGAGGATGGCGCTGTTTGCAATGAAAGCCAGTCGTTAGTGGTAGAGGGCGCTACTTGTCGAGAGGGTACACCTGAGCAGACGACGCGGTTTTCTCGCTGAGAATACGGCAATCTGTGGTATTGTGCGTGCGTGTTAAACCTGCTTCTGCGCGTCTTTTGTTTCCACTAAGGTGCAGCGGTTTATTTACGGTGTAGGTGTTTGCTCTTGACAGTCGTTCCGCACTTCTACCTGCTCGGCGACGATTGCATCGGTTCTCTTTTGCATTTTGTGCGGGCGTTCTGTGCCCGCCTGTATCGCTTCTTTTTTCTCTGTGTCGCCAATGGTAGGTAAACGACAACTGCTTTTGTTTGCTTGGGTGAGTCGGTAACGGTGCTCCATGACAGTGTGTAGCACAAAAGGAGGAAGGACAAGAAAACGTACACAATCAGGCACTACACACAGCACCTGTGTTGTGTACCTTTTTTGTGTCCCTCGTCCTTTTGTGCTACACGTCATATGGATGCAGTTATACAGCGTGTTCAAAATTAGACTCTACTGATTATTTTAAAAAAAAGCAAAATGCCGTACACTCATGCCGTTTTGTACATTGGTAATGCGGCCAGGTGGACACAAATTGGGGTGTTAATTGTCCCCGCAAACTCAGTAATTAACTAAAATTCAATAATTAACTTTCTATTGGCTGAAGTTAGCTTACATATTTGTATTGAGAACTTGGAGACAAATGCTTTTTAGGGCTATTCCATTTTGTAGAATTTTAGTAACGTGTCTCTGTCGTGAGATGCACACGTCTATAATTTTGTCCCAGTTCGAGTAATTACGCATGCAAGACGGCGGCTCTCGGCGTGAAGCACCTCCAACGTGTGACACAGCTGTTACATATGGCACTCTGCCTCGCAAGGGTGTGTAGCAAGCGGCGACGTGGATCATGAATGCGGAATCAGTTCTGACCGTGAAAAGGGATTTCACATCTGCCTGTCCATGTGGCTTGCACTAGCACTGCTATAAGGAATAAAAACAGCATATCATGGCCCATTTTATCTCGTCTATGTTTGTACGGCGGCACCAAGCCTAGTTGTTAAGTTACAAAGTTATCCCTCACTAGTCTAGTCCGCTAGCACAGAGATTCATCGCTTTCACGCGCCAAGAAAGAAACGCTGACTGAGAACAAAAAGTGATCCACGTCACCGCTCGCTACACACTCTTGCAAGGCAGTGCCATACGCAACAGCTGCGTCACACGTGCGCTTCACGCCGAGAGCCGCCATCTCGCATGCATAATTATGTGAACTGGGATAGTTTTAGATGTGCGCATCTCAGGACACAGGCACGTTACCAAAATTTTGTAAAATGGAATAGCCCTAAAAAGCATTTGCCTCCAAGTTCTCAATATACATATGCACGCTAACTTCAGCCAATAAATAGTTAATTATTAAATTTTAGTTAATTACTGAGTTAACGGGGACAATTGTTACCCCAATTTGTGTCCGCCTGGCCGCATTGCCAATGTACAAAAACGGCATGAGCGTACGACATTTTGCTTTTTTTCTTTAACACACTGTATACTGGGCGCATGTTTCACCTTAAGCGGCATTACCAACGAGCTTCCAGCGATGAACTGGCCGCGTCTCTTGCCTATTGTGTATCAGATGAAAAAAAAAAAAAAAAAAAAAAAAACCAACCTTCGTCAGCCTCTTTATTTAAAAGACAGTGACTTTGGCAAAACCTGGTGTGAATCACAGGCCGCAATGTACCTTAGCCGCTGTAAGTAAAGGTACCTCATTTGTGCTCTGCTGTTCATGCAATTCTGCCACATATGCCTGTGTTTGTTATTAAATATACATAAAAGGAGTGTTGCGCAACTGTTTCCTGTGTTGTTCACATATACAATATATAAATAAAACTGCACGTATGTGTTTACTTGCCAGCAAGTGTACAGTGAACAGAAAGAACCATATATGCATGTCAATACAACTGATCAGCATTTCACTTTGTTCCAAAAATTACAAATATATTTTATATCAATAAATGCCTATGCTTTAATTGTTGTTAGAATAGAAATTTCGTGTTTCCTTTTGTGAGCACGTCCAACATGTCTGAGACTAAGTTCTACTATTCGCAGAAGCCTTCGCAAGCAAGAATATAAGTGCACCGCTTCCAGTCCAAGACTCAAAACACGCCCTGAAACTTGTAGTCAGCGGCTTCAGTTATAGCTGGGATCTGTTGCAACTTAAGAGCTAAAATGCAGCACGAGCAGCCCTCTTGCCAAAGATGTGACAGCGCGGTAGGATGCAGGCAGCGCTGCTGGTACCCACCTAGTTTGCAGCGCTCCTGGTGGTGGCCGCCGGCATTCATCGCTCGCGATGCCACCCGGGAGGCCACGGTTGGCACACTAGCCAATATATTCTAGGCACTATACCGACAGCCTTTGTAAGCAGTACATCACTTCCACAAGTACAAGTTAAGGGAGGATAGAAGAGCAAGCTAAAGTTGGTATAGCTAACAATTGTACCTCTGATTTTTTATATTGTATGTATTGCTCATTTGAACCATTGCTTCAATATGGCATCACTTGTAAGACATTCAACTGACTCCAAAACATTTCTTGCAGTCAACTAAGAGGTGTTTCAGGGCTGGTTCTTTGGAGGCATGCCCTCGAGCTGATTGCCTCGTTCTTGCCTCCGGTGATAAAAGTATTGGATGTTTTGCTGGTGCTGGATGGCTTGTCATGGTTGCACTTGCTAATTGGACACGTGATGGTTTTGGTTGTATAAATTGTGGCCTGCATTTCAATAAAAATTCAACTGCTAGTTCAGCACTCATCCTGTAGTCTGTGTCTTCACTTGTGTCCCTGTTTCTTTTTGTGCTGCCCCTTTCTACGATGAATCACTGACTAGCCTGCACTAACTTATTAATCGAATTTGTTAATCACATGGTAGTAGTGGCATACAATTTTACTTTCATGGAGCAGTCAAAACCTTCACACATCTCCCCCCAATCAGGGTCTCTGCAAGAAACATCACAGTACTCCAAGAACTTTCTTTTCTGTTTCTTTAGATGTGCTATTAGCTCCTCATGTGGGCTACAGTTTCTGAAGAAGCTGAATCTGTTGCAAACATATATAAGTGCGGCCAAAATATTAAGGAGCACACTTTGGTGTCTGCAATTGCTCATGTGCTTCATACATAAGATACATTTATGTATTAGTTCCTTAAGAGCCCTATCCGAGGGGTATTGCATGTGGGAATAGATTTTGGGGTATGCAATACTTTCAATGAGAGATCTCAAGGATGGTGGGTCGGAATAGTATGGCGGCACTGGGCAAGTCATTCGTCCTTTTCAGCGCGAGCAAATAATAGAGACTTTTAGTTTAGCACTGCCGCTTACCGCAGCCGTCTACTGCCACCGCGCACAGTCAGCACCGCACGTGCTGATTGGTCCCCGCGTGCAGTGTCCGCCGAAATTTGACAGGAACATGGCGCCATCTGTCGCCATCGGGGTGATCTGCGCATGTGTACTGACGCTCGCGCGGGAGCGGTAGGCGGTAGCGCTAAACTAAAAGTCTCTAATTAGAGGATCTCTTAACGTCTCTCAAGAGGAGAATGGCGAAACCCTACTCTTCCTCTCCTATCATTGCACCTTATCGGTGTTCATTGCAGTGCTACATATAATTGGTTTTTAGAAAAGGAAAGTTGCAGTATCTGTAACACTTTTGACAAGTGGGAGTTTGAATGGTACACCATCGCTCCTGTCACGTGGCATTCCTTGGCGCGCATTCAAGTGTGGGATTGCAGATGGCAGGAATACTAGACAAGAACGCATCTCGCAGAATATGACAGATCTCGCGCACGAGATTTCATTCTATGAGCCTAGAAAGGCTTTTGCCTTAAAAATAACAGATGCGTAGATTTACGGGCAGGGAAAGGTAAAACAGCCCCTCATGGTTCATGCAGCTGGAGGTGCAGTAGGCAGGTCTGATAAAACACTTGAGCAGGGGGTGATAATAAAACTTGTGAAAAAGATAGTCTTGAGATGTCACGGCGGTTTTCTTTGCGAGTTCATAAGCGAGTGCACTAGTGGTATGTGCTAATGTATGTATAAAGCTGGAGTTACAAATTTTTGCTTGGCAAGGTTTGAGAAGAGTAATCGTTGAAGCATGCTCTGTAGCGTTTTGGCCAGGACTGTATATAGTTTTGCTGTGCTCACCAGATTCAGTAACTTAATGGATACTATGTTGTTCTGCAGAGGTTTAAAATAAATTTTAAAAAATCCTAGACTACAGCTGCATTGCTTGAGAATGTTTTAGCGAAAGCTTCACTACGCTATATAGAGCCAAGGTCGCCGTGGTGGCGCAAGCCGCTACTGAGCATGCGCCGTAACCATTGCAATCAGCTGTGCTGTTCAACAGATGTTCCGCCGCTGCGCTCACTACAGAGAGGAGGAGAAGGGTAGCTTACTGCAATGCACATGCGCGTGCCACCGCATGGAGCTGACCAAGTGGAGCAGGAAAGCATCTGTCTGAATCACATACTTAGCCCATGAAAGTGGATTCCGCCTACAATGGAGCAATTTCGACCACCTGGGGATCAAACATGCACTGACATCACACAGCACACGGACGCTTCTCCATTTCGATTCCATCAAAATGCAGCTGCCGGTGGTCAGCTTCGCAGACAGGTACTCTGGTTCTGCATCTGCTTTCCCTCCACACTCGGTTCAGCAGTGTTGAACCCCTCTCATGTTTGCTTGCGTAGTTCCTGATGGTTTTTGCGATGACGAAGGCTGGTTGAAAATGCACTCCCTGTTGCGTAGGCTAGGGCACAGTGGTGCCTGGTTACACTCATCACCACGGGGCGAGGGAGGATTGGGGCTAGGGGAGATAGGCAGAAGGGTCCACGGCGGGAGCCACCATGGCTTGAGCATTACTGAGCAGTGACCACAAGGTGCCGACGTCGATTCTTGGGACTGCAGAAGCAATAAATAAGCTTACGTCTTCGGGCCCTTGAAATGGCGGAGACAGCTCCGGGCCAACAGGACGCTGGGTTCGCCGGTCATTTCACGATCGTTCGATCATGCTTCTGCTTTTGTTGTAGTTGTGTTTTTGTAATGGCAAGCGCTGTAGGAAAGAGGGAAGGAATAGCTCTCTGGGACGGAATTTGGCGGGAAGACAAAAGAGTGCGTGCTTCGCGTCTGGAGAAGAAGTTCTTTTGTTTACTAACTGCACTTAGTTTTTGCATAGATGGAAAGTAGAAAGTAACATAAAAGTAATTGAATTACTCAGGAGAAGTAATTGTAATGTAATTTCATTACCTTTTGGGAGCAGTAATCAGTAATGTAATTTAATTCCTTTTCAAAAGTAATTTTGCCATGTATGGTTTTTATGTAGTTCTTTTATCAATAAATTGTAAACATACTGTTATGGGCTACAATAAATATTTATTAAAAGGCAAATGCACAAAATTAGCTCAATTTGTATGTGCAGAAAACAATTCACAATGTGCCACCCGCTCTAAACAGTTAGATGCTCTCGTACCAAGGGTGGAAGCAGGCTCGAGCATTTTGGAGCAGCTTTGCAGCAACGAAACGAGAGTTTTGGAGCATTTGAATTATGTTGTGGAGCATGCTTCCAAGGTGAAACACCTTTGATAATTGCATTTTTTTTTTTCTGAAATACAAAATCTCCAATCCGATTTCTTTTTATGCAACTTCAATGCCTTTCAAACTTCGCACTCATCTCTGACATGACAAACGGCTAAAGCATGTGAAGATATATAACATAACACAGGCCGACCTTAGCAAAAACTTGGAACAGACTAGCAGAAAACATGCTTGCTGGTGCACTTCATAACTGAACATCTAGTGTGACCTTCCTATTTTGACTTCATAGTTTCAAATCTTTCTTTCTTTAGACCATAATAATGCACCTTGACAAGCTTGGCGCTAGTGCCGCTCCCGTGCTTTTTGCCTACCATGGGATTGCAGACGACTGCAGTATGACCTCGATCGTTTTGTCCGTTTGTAAACATGGCGGAGGTCTACAGGAGTGGAACCAGGCTCGAGCATTTTGAAACTTCGGGATAGATAGATGGCATTGAAGGGTAGCCTTTTCATCCTACAGCTTTTTTACTTCATTGCCTCCTGCATGTAGTTCATCATTCTTTGCTTCAGCAATACTGGGGCTTATTTTGAATATTTTGGCGACAGACCTGGTATGCCTTTCTAACACTCTTGAGAAGCTTCCTATTGATTGACAGCTTTGATGTACCAACTCATAACGCTTGAAGTAGTTTTGTCTGCTGTAGGCCTGGCAAGCTTGTCACTGACAAAGAGGCTCGACGGTGAAGTATCTGCAGCAGAACCATTAGAATAACTCGTGCAGCTTTTGCAGTCAGTTTATTTATTTCAGTTTATTTATTTTCCAGTTTTGCTCGAAGGTTTGCTGGATAAAAGCTGCTAGAGCAGCTTGACTAAGTCCAGGAAACCGTTGCAAGGCATGGCGTACACAGCAAGCGTGATAACAAAATGCAACCATGAATATATACAAACATAATGAAAACTCTCAATATACAACAGAAAGGAAACATCAGAAAGACCCACGCATAAAAGAAAATTTTTTTTTCATACAAAAGTAACAGGTATCTGTAAGATAAATGAGAGAAAATAGAAGATTACTACTATATTAATGCAAATCAAGTAAATAAAAGAACCGTACAGCCATCTACACAATGGAAACGCAATACATACAGAAATAATGCATAAACAAAACAAAGCAACTATATTCATTTCATAATTTAACAAAATAGCTCAGTAGATCTTTTCTGGCATAGCCAGCAGTGTTTTTAAAAATATTCAAAGTGCGAGGGAGGTTATGAATTAAAGACTGCAATTTGTAGTTATGAAAAAACGATATTGGTCCATGTGTCATGATTCCTTGTGTCCACCGAAGTATGGCGCAATTCTAAAGATGCCAATGTTGATAAATAATTTTTGACATTGGTGGAAGAAAAATACATTGTTTGCAGAAGACGGAATTCATATAGATTGTCGATGCAAATGACATTATGTGTTTGGAAAACGTCTGTTGTGGGACATGATCGTTCAAGGTTAGCAATCAGACGAACAATTCCTTTTTGTAGTACGATTAATTTGTCATATTAGTCGTCGTCGTATCCCATACTAAATTGCAGTAAATTAAATGGGAATGGGAAAGTGCATAATAAATCTAAATTTTACATTTTAGGGGCAAAGTGCTGTGACATCGTGACAGTGCACCTACAACAGAAGAAAGTTTTTTGCAAAGATAATTGATGTACGTTTCCCAACTCAAGTTAGATGAAAAATATACTCCTAATGTTTTATGCTCTTCAACAATGTCAATCACCCGTCTTTCAAAACTTAACACATAATTGTGGTGCAGGCTTTTATTTTTTGCCCGAAAAATTATTGCTTTAGTTTATCTAGAGTAGCGTTACATTTCGTTAAGACATAGTTTAAGTCTGTGCCAGAGACAAGCAGTGTAGTGTCATCAGCGTATATTATAAACTGAATGGTGCTATCTATGTTGTGTGGGAAGGCATACATCGCCCCTCCTGGCTACACCGCAGCAGCGAGAGACGCACGGCCTCTCCTTTCCAGATCACGTGGCAGCCTCCCCCCCCCCCCCCCCCCCCCCCCCTCTCTCTCGACTGCTGTGGTGAGGGGCGCGCATTGTGTTTGTTGGCTGGGTGTGGTTTAGGGGAGGCGTAAGTGAGGGAGTGCGCGTGTGGTGTGTGCACCGAGGGCAGTGCGGACCGGACGGGCCAAGTGGTCGGACGCGTTTAGGAAGAGACAGACTGTTCAGGTGAACACAACATTGTTTGATCGCATGCGCGGCCGAGGAAGCCCATTAAACGGTTAACCCTTTGGTCCTCGGTGTTCGTGTTTTTCTTGGGGCCACCACTATGGTCTGAGCTAGCGGAGCGTTGTTTGCTCTGAAAGCGGAGCCACAGCCTCGTAGCGAATCCCACAGTTGATAATATTGTTAATGAATATACTGAACAGCAAGGGCCCCAGCACACTACCTTGCGGTACACCAAAGCTGATAGGCGGAAACTCGGAAGTTACATTGTGGAGGGTTAGAGATTATGTTCTACAAGTTTTCTTCCTAATGGCTCACAGTAGTTAGCGCTACCTGCTTTGCTTGCTGACCTCGCTTCTCTCCACCGGTGATTCAAAGGGCTGAGAGGTGCTACGTCACATGCACAGTGCATTCTTTTTTAGCAATTATCTCCAATCGTCAGTGGCTCATATTACATTTACTTGCGAACAAATATTTATTATGCTCCATGCTTCCTTCCCTTACAAAAATTTCATTTGTATTAAGCCCAGTGCAAGATGCCTTATATCTTGGCCCCTGGTGCTGTGACATTGTTCCCGTGTTCTGCTAAATTTTATGCCAGAACATCAAAACAGCCAGCTTGGAGCAGTTTTGGAGCAATATTGCATTTTGGAGCAGGGAAAGCAGTTTGGAGCAGAATGAAGTAATTGGAGCAGCACTTCCACCCCTGTTGTACGAACTAGGGCTTACAGAAATGGCTTACCAGATACTACAGACCTTGAATACTTCTCCTGATATACTTACATTAATACAGACAACTACTAGCAAGCAAACATTTAAAAGAAGTGTTCATGCATTACTGGTTTGACAGTCTATTCAACTGTATTATGTTCATTTTTTATACTTTTCAGTGAATGTTTAGATTTTATTGCTTTTCTTTTTTTTCGTGCTGCTATCTCTGTCGTTGTGACTACTACCCGCAATTCTTGAGCCTTTTTTTATTCCGACCATTTTCGATTTTGCATTTGAGCTAGTGCAAAGCCTTGTCTTACAAAAATTTATTTTCAGCAGCGCTGTTTGACATTTCCCAAGATCCTGTTATGCGAATGTACATATTTAAGTTGCATTTTTGTATGATTACTTAGTGTGTCACGGTTGCTTTGATTGTTATACTTTGGGAGGACAGGCCTTAGTCAGGTGTACACACTGTCCTGTCCAGGCTTGTTTACTTGTAAGGAAACCAAATAAATTTCACTTCACTTCCATACCCCAGGAATCATGGAGTCACTCTGTAAAATGGAAATGACCTTCATAGATTCCGTATCATAACCTATGGCCATGGAGTAACTATGGATAAGATCCTTGTTGACAATGGGGAATGAGCAAGTTAGATTTTACTTGTCCTTGAGAAAACATCGGTACAGTTTTTCATCTTCAGGAGTGCTGAACTTGGGAACAAAGTTGATTTTTACAATTTCCGAGAACCCCTCTGAGAGGCATGGCTCCTTGAACTTGGACCTGAAAAAAAAATGATTTCAGAGAATACATCGCAAGCAAGTAATGCTACATTTGAACAATGGTGACACTTGTGACAGAAGCAATGAATATGCAGAAAGATTGCAGCAGAATTTATCAAAAATGCAGAGACAGTGGAGTGATAACCAGAAATTCTAGCAAGTGACGCCCGAAAGTTATAGCATACCCTAGCACTATAGTGAGAAAATCTGATGTTGGCTCCCCATTAGGGAGGGAAACCAGTTAGGTAAATACCATTAGCAGGGGTGCAACAACTCAAATAGGATTTGTTGCAATTTTTGGAGTAGCAAAATCTTAGTCTTGCATCAGTAAAATCCATATTTGGAGCAGCTCAGAGGAAACAAAAAAAAAAGTACTGCATTTTGCAGCACGAATTCAAATTTTGGGGCCGTTAAACATGGAAGAAACCTTACTTTCAACACAAAAAATGAAAAGATGTGAATATCAAACCGTATGAATGTGATCCAAAGGAAATTTAGCAAAGGCCACCTATCACAGGCGTTGCATGCACCTAATGTTTCAAACTTTGAGGACCGAAAATAAAAGTAGAAAAAGCTGGAAAATATGCATTTCTTTTTCTTTTCTTTTTTTGCATCTAGCGTAGCTTGACAATTTTATTCATGGGATCTTGGAGTCTTGCTTGCAAGACTCATGAAAAAAATGTTTTACTGTCTGTGAAATCCACAGCTTGTCGTGCGAGGGCAGCTCCAGAAGAGCTCAATTCGAAGCCGTGACTGCAATCAGCCTGTGCCCAAAAGCGAGCCCAGTACAAAAACAAACAAACAAACAAAAAAAATGATTCAAAAGCGGACACAGAAGACAAAAAGAAAAGAAAAACAGCAACCAAAAGGCGAAGGGGCAAATGCCAAAAGCAGATAAGAAAGCAAGTCGTAAGCAAAGAAAACTGACGAGTGAGCGCGTCTTCAGCCCGGGATTTACACTTTCTATGGGCCGGCGATAACTCAGGATATTAGGTTATATATTTCGTGCACAGAGCAGACTTTGTAGTATTTCAACGTTCCAGCATCCATAAACGTTAATTATGGCAGTCTTGGGCTCCACTGCGATGTTACGGAATTAAATGCTGCAGTGCGTTTCCCGACCTGCTGACGCCCGAAATAAATTTCACATGTACACCCTTTGTCAAAAGTTTAGAGCTCATGGGGCCTGCTTCTGAGCCGTGTAGTGGCACTGAATTACCATTGTTGAAGGTCCTCCTCATTGGAGAGGGTAAGACAAAAAATCTTCTTGCCATCAAGAGATTCGGAACACTGGAAATGCATTACAAGCCGCACAAAGTGGCTCAGAAGCAGACCCCTTGGGCTCTAAACTTGTGACAAAGGCTGTACCACCTTAGCACTAATAGAGAAGCCATATCTGATGCACATCCTACACTATCTGATGCTGGGTAAGTGAGTCGATCGACGAGACAGCATAAGAACAGCCGCACAAAAAAACTAGAGCTACACCCATTAAAAGCATGCAGTGCCTAAAACACAGTGTTGAAGTATTGCTCCAAAATCACAAGTACCACAACGGCCCTTTTCGCAGTGCGACACAATAGCAGTGGTGCCAATCGTTACAAACAGCCTCTTCACATACCACGCTTCACGTACCACACAAGCTGTGAACTGCGCTGTGAAGCATCCTCAAACCGCAGCGGTTCAGCATACTCAAAAAGTGGAGGAAGCACAAGGATGCAAGAGAGAAAACTATGAGTAGGCATTAGAACGGTGTGATGCCTTCTCAAAATAAAACTAATTAAAATGCCAGTGACGCATGCTGTTGTGTCTGAAATGTTGTAACTGGTCATATCACAGCAGCAGAAAGTTGTCAATAAGTATGGCAAATATTTGCAGCTTCTTGGGGAATTTTGGCAAAGCGTGGCACAAATTTAACAGATTTCACGTTTATGGCGCAGAAATATGCAGCTGTATCAGAATGGCGCTATTGGTGCAGCTGTTGCACCCCTGCATTAGCAAAACAGGAAACTGGTTGGCTGTGTCAAAAAAACGTCAGGATTTTTTAAGATGGTACTTACCGATGACTGTAAAGAACCATATCAGTAACAGAGACATGAGGTTGTCCTTTTAGTTTAATTTCTCGAAACTGCAATTATAAAGGCCAGAGTGAACACTTGCACAAAACATTCACAAAGGAACAGAACAAACCTGATTATTATGTTTTGCCCTCTCCAAGGAGCAGTCAAATACAAAACATCTGCATTCACGGCCATGTTTCTTTGCAACGTCAATAAACCTACAAAAAAAAAAAAAAAAAAAAAAATATATATATATATATAGTGTTGGTGATTCAAATATAAAATTGAATTATCAAAACATGTTCAATAGAAGCAAAACACTAACATTCAACACAATGAAGCAATGCTTGGTTTCTATTGCTGTACTCCAGGGGTTCTCAAACTTTTTTGCTTGGAGGAACCCCAAAAGCCTTCAAATAGTTCCCCCCCCCCCCCCCCTTTTCCCTCAGAGCCAGTCTCATATCAGCTGCCGGGTCAAGACGGCTCCTGTGCTTGTTCTTCAGATAGGCGAGGGCTGAAAATGCCTGTTCACATGCATATGTAGTTGCAAAGAGAAGCAAAATGTCCACTGCCCTTTCGAAGAGGCATGGAAACAGCGGAGCAGTCCCCATCCAAAATTTCACCAAGCCTTCACCATTAAATTTTTCTTTGAGAGCAGTGCTTGCCCTGAGCTCTGAGGATTCTCGCGGAACACAAGAAGACAGCCTGCGGAACGCCTGTGTTCCGTGGAACCCAGTTTGAGAACCCCTGCTGTACTCAAAAGACAAGGTCACTGAATGTAAATGTAAACGCAATTAGTCTTTAAAAGTTCTTGTATTTAAATCCAATAGGTTGCCCAGAATGTTTCTGCTCTAAAAAAAAAATCAGTCGGCCAATACATGGGTGTGTTCAGATAAGAACGGTAATCGTTCTTGAAATCTCCTAAAAACTATCCCAAGTACTCTATACATATCAGGCGCCAAAAAGTATTGTATTATGCAAAATAAAAATATAAACATAAATATAAAACTGAATGCATAAAAAACAATTATAGAAGTGCTTATGGCTTACAATTTATTTGCTAGATATTGCTACAGTTTATCTTATGCAATATCCAAAGCCTTCCCAATGCTTACCAAGTCTCTTAATGCTTGCTGGAAGGGTTGAAGATAGCTTAAAATGGAATTAATTCACTTTTTCTCGCACTTTCACAGGAGAATGCGAGTGGCGGTCGAACTTTTCTCTATCCTGTATTTTTTTTATTGCGGGGGCAATGGTATTCAATTTTCATTTCTCCGTTATGAAAAAAAATTAATACTCTATTTTTGAACACCAATTTTCGTATGTGGACACAAAGTACAATCATAAGCAAAGAGCTTTCCAGCAAAATAGTTTTGATGGAATTTTAAATTTATTTATGGCAGCAGCAACGAATGAGCCAAGACGACGAGTATTCTTGGAGCTATCTAGCTCAGAGAAAATGTGAGCCAACCCTGAGCGAACCCGATCTCCACCTAAAATGCAGGTTACGCGCTTTGCAGGTTAGGTGGAAGGTGAATTCGCTGTGTGTTGGCTCACTTTTTTTTATGATTGTATATCTATGTGCAGATTTCAAGAATTGCCTTAAAAAATGTAGTGTTGTTAATATGTTATAACTGAGCAATGAAATAATATTATTAAGAACTGAACTGAATAGCATTGCTCACCACAATAAAAGAGATTACATGATAGAGAAAAAGTTCAAATCTCAGTTGCGTTCTCCCATGAAATTATAAAAAAAGCAAATTAATTCCATTTTAAGCTATATCAGCTACCCTGTCAAAAAGCAGAAAACGACTTTATAAGCAATGAGATGGCTTTGGATATTGCATAAGATAAAATGCAACTAAATTCAGTAAATACCAAGTCCAAAAGTTTGACGCCTACTCCTTAAGGGGAAACCTTGTTACTTCTATACAATAAAAAATTGGGTTCAGTTATATATATATTTTTACATTTATTTTAACCAATGCAATACTTTTTAGTTCCTGATATTTATAAAGTACTTAGGATTGTTTTTAGGAGATTTCGATGAAAATTGAAGTTGGGGTAGGTTTTTAAATTCAAATCAAAGTTGCCCATCTTTTGATATTTTTGAATTTTGGCCAAATACAAAATAATATGGAGAAAGAACGGACAACTCTAGAGCTTCAAATTTTTCCTGAAATAAAGAAAAAGGCTTGGACAATAAAGAAAAAAAATTTCAGCGGCACTTTACTGAGTCGTGCTAGAATGTAGGGCTCAATATTGGCAGTTTTCAGCACAGGCGCTCAGTTTTATATTTATTTTTATAATTGTAAACAATATAATGCAACACATCTTTAGTCCGTAATAGTTCTGAGGTACTAAGAATTCTTTAGAAAGATTTTTATTAAAAATCGAAGATGTTTTTTTTTTTATTTGGAATAAAAGTTGCCCCCCCCCCCCCTCCCTTTCTTTACAGTTTTCAAATTTGAGGAGATTTCGATGCATTGTGGAGAACCCATCTGGAAATTTAGAGGTCCAAATTTTGTTTGAAATTAAGAACGTAACACACATAACAAAAAGTTTTAGTGCAAACAAACAGACGTGTCATGCCAGTATGTAAGGTTGAAAATTAATATTTTTGCAGCTGATCACTGCTGAGGAAAAGTTTGAGATTTTTTACTAAATCAACTGCAGCAACAAAACGATTTTCTGATAGCTTTTATAAAAGTAGAGGCAGAGCATAGATTTAGTGAGTATAAAATAATAGATGACAAAATCTTAGTGCGGAAGCAGTAGGTCTCCAAACTTGCTTTGAAATGGCAAAAACGCCGTTTTCCACCTCGGGTGATATACGATTTTTTTGCGGAGAAAACTACATCGTGTCTTACATAACATTTCTTTGTGTCGAGACATTTGCCCACCACGTATAAAAATTTCACTGCAAACAAAAAATGGTCATAGGACCTCAATTACCATTCTTATCTGAACAAACCCATACTATATAGTTTCACAACTTTCTTTTGGGCACATCAGTCATTTAAGTGAAAAATAAGCCATTGATTTGCCGTAGCTTACAGGCATAATAAGCCTATCAGACAATATGATATGCAGTATACACATTTACGAAGTACAGACAACTTATGCAAATGTAATGATACACGAATAATGACACTACTTCCAATATTTCGCTACCTAATGTAAACTGCTGTTCCTTCCCGAGGCTGTTGAACATTACCTTAGTCTTCTGCATATTGATTTTCAAGCCTACCTTTCTACTTTTCCTGTCTAGGTCATCAATCATTATTTGCAGTTCATCCCCCGAGTTGCTTAGCAAGGCAATGTCATCAGCAAATCGCAGATTACTGAGGTATTCTCCATCTACCCTTATCCCTAACTGCTCCCCATTCCAAGTCTCTGAATACTTCCTCTAAACAAGCTGTGAATAGTACTGGGGAGATTGTGTCTCCTTGCCTAACACCTTTCTTTATGGGAATTTTGTTACTTTCTTTATGCAGAACTATGGTTGCTGTGCAGCCACTATATATATCTTCCAGCACTTTCACGTACGGCTCGTCTACCCCCTGATTTTGCAATGCCTGCATCACCGCCGAGGTTTCAACTGAGTCAAATGCTTTTTCGTAATCAATGAATGCTATGTATAAGGGCTGGTTATATTCTGAGCATTTTTCTATCACCTGGTTGATGGTATGGATATGATCGATAGTAGAGTACCGTTTTCCAAACCCTGCTTGATCCTTTGCTTGATTGCAGTCTAAGGTTGTCCTGATTCTATTAGCGATTACCTTAGTAAATACCTTATATGTAACAGACAGTAAGCTGATTGGTCTGTAATTTGTAAGGTCCTTAGAGTCCCCTTTCTTGTAAATGAGGATAATGTTTGCATTCTTCCATGGTTCCGGTACCGTTGATGACACCAGGCACTGCGTATACAGGGTGGCCAGTTTTTCTAGCACGATATCCCCCCGTCCTTCAGCAAATCTGTAGCTATCTGATCCTCTCCAGCTGATTTCCCCCTTTTCATAGTTTCTAGTGCTTTCTTGGCCTCGTCCTTCGTCACTGGTGGAACGTCTGACTGTTTATCCCTATCGCCAATCTCATTACGGTCCTGACTACTTTGGCTACTGTAGAGATCTGTATAGAACTCCTCGGCTACTTTGACTGTCTTGTCCATATTAGTGATGACGTTGCCCGCCTTGTCCCTTATCGCATACATCTGGTTTTTGCCTATGCCCAATTTCTTCTTTACCGCTTTAAGGCTTCCTCCGTTCTTTACAACATGCTCAATTTTCTCCATATTATACTTCCTTATATCGGCCACCTTGCGCTTATTGATTAGCTTTGATATCTCGGCCAATTCGATCTGGTCTGTTGGATTGGAAGCTTTCATACTCTGGCGTTTCTTAACCAAATCTTTCGTCTCCTTAGACAGCTTACCGGTATCCTCTCTAACTATCCTTCCGCCTATTTCTACCGCGCACTCAGTAATGATATCTCTGAAATTATTGTTCCTTGTCTCTAGGGTAATGTCGCCATCCTCAGTTAGAGCTGAATACCTATTCTGTAGCGAGATTCTGAACTCTTCTGCCCTCCCCCTCACCGCTAATTTGTTGATGGGTTTCTTTCTTACTAATCTGCTGCGTTCCTTCTTCAGATTTTGGCTACTTTGGGACCTCACCATCCTGTATTCACTGCATCGCACTTTCCCGATTACCTCTACATCTTGCGTAATAGCGGGGGTTGAACACATTATGAAGTCGATTTCATTTTTAGTCTCTCCGTTAGGACTTTTCCGTGTCCATTTCCGGTTCTTCCGTTTGCTGAAGAAGGTATTCATGATTTGTAAGTTATTGCGCTCTGCAAACTCAACTAGTAACTCCCCCCTGCTATTCCTAGAACCAATGCCATAGTCACCTACTGCCTTGTCTCCTGCCTGCTTTCTCCCTACCCTGGCATTGAAGTCGCCCATTAGAACAGTATACTGCATCTTTACTTTTCGCATTGCCGATTCTACATCTTCATAGAAGCTTTCAACTGCCTGGTCATCATAACTACATGCAGGTGCATAGGCCTGTATAACCTTCAGTTTATACCGCTTATTAGGCCTAATTACGATGCCTGCAACCCTTTCATTAATACTATAGAATTCATCTATATTACCCGCTACAGGAGTAGGAAACCTACTCCTAGTAGTCGCCTCTCTGGCAAGCCTCGATAACAGAGTACATGCCCATCCTTCAGTACAGTATATGCCTCATTCAGCCTCCTAACCTCGCTAAGCTCTATGACATCCCATTTCATGCCCTCTAGTTCCTCTAACAGCACTGCTAAACTAGCTTCACTAGCTAGGGTTCTAGCATTAACGTTGCCAGGGTCAGTTTCCAATGACGGCCTGTCCAGCGGAGCCAGGCATTCTTAGCACCCCCTGCTGCGTCACAGGTCTGACCGCCGCCGTGGTCAGTTGTTCCGCAGCCGCTGGTGACTGAGGGCCGGCCGGGGTTTTATGGAGCTTAGCATAGGAGGTTGCGGCCAATTACTGCACCAGGATGGCGAACTCCTGTTCTGGTGAGGGAGTGCTTTGCCGGAGGTGTTCACCGGCATCAGGTCGCACCCCAAACCTGTTTATGCAATTCCATCGACACGCGGATTTTATTTTTTTTCATCCGGTGGAGAATTGCGCGGCGCCGGGATTTGAACTCCGGTCCTCTTGCATGCGAGGCGGATGTTCTACCGCTACGCCGCCGCTGCACTTTGAAGACCCTTACAAGAGCCCAATGGTAAGGTTAATTACATGTTAGTTAAGCATTATGACAACAAGTCCTAACTTTGTAAGCCTTCAAAAATAATAATGTGCAAGCTTTAGTGCTATTTTTAATGTTGCGCTACACAATTCTCTATTTTCAGCCGGATATGCCAAGAACACTTGGTCTTTTTAAGGCCCAATGAAGTGGTAAAATTTCTAGACAGGCATTGACAAGATATGATGTAGAAAAAGAAGCCTCTCAGTGTCACTGATGCACTCATACATACTCCATTCCACATTCAAAAATGTGTGCCAAAACGCACAAAGCTAGTGCTTTTGGGATGCTGCTGCCATCTGTGGCATATTTCTAAAAGCTAGTATTCACATCCCTCTGTAGGTTTGTCAGGTGAAGGTCGCGTATCTCGGAGAAACTGAGCCAACAGCTCCCTCCTGGGGGGTGTAGTTACCCAGTGCTAGCACCACATGCTCAGCTTGTGAAAGGAGTGGCTTTTCTGTGTGCGAGCACTCCTACAGTTGCAATTCTTCAGTGAAACATTTGTTATGTCTGTTATGGGCGTCAAGTTTGAAGAGCAAGCATTTCTACCTCCCACGGGTTCGCTCTAAGTTGTCAGTGGCAAGCCAAGGTCGTCGCATCACTTTTTTTTTTTTTTTCATCTTCTGCGTGCAAGTTGCCATGCTTACTCTGGCAACTGAAAGTGCTTTCTCCCTATTCTCCTTGTGAATCCACCCCCCCCCCCCCCCTTCCCATCCCCCCGAGAAACCTTACACTGAAGGGTTAACTAAGTAACAGTCTATGAAGAGCCCTTAAGCCACTTGTGCCAGCTCACCTTTCCTTCAACCACTGCCATCCTTTTAGCGCTGGCACACCAATGGTATAGCTTTATTATTTCATGAAAACGGAGCACCACTAATCGGTGTCACATGAAGAGAGAGAAAGCATTTGAGATAAGAAGAAAATGAAATTAGACTACGGCTATAGGCAGTCCAATCTCTTTGATGCCATCTAACCTTTTCCGGCTTTCAGGATCTGGGTTTGTGTTATCTATGACTGCGCTCCAGCCACGCTCCAGTGCTTTTTCACATTCTTCCACACATTTCTGCCATGACTTTAACATGTCCTGGAAGCACACATGAAGCAGGTAAATTAAAAGCAAGCTTGACTAGACCCTCGAATAATGGGCATTAAAGACTTACCAAAAATTAACTTACGCGATTAATGTGAGCATACTGCTTTGATACAAGGTACTCCTTTGCAAAGTGGCTCTTACCAGCTGTTGGAATGGCACAGGAAATATAAAACAGTAATCTAAATAAAAAGCAATAAACAAAACAGTGGTGCTTGCATTTGCACTAACCAGCTAAGCCATTGTAGGTTTACCTTCTTGACTAGGTTTTAACTCTTTCATTACCGCAAGAAAATGGCCATTTCTCATAGGTCTCCGAAAATATTTTTTTGCCAGTACAAATAATACCGCAGCACATGTTGCAGCATACAGAATTGCGCATAATGAAATGCTCTTTCCAAAGAAATAAGTTGCAAAGCAAAACATTTATTAGAAAAGACACAAAAAAATCTGAAAATTGCCATTTTTGCAGCGATTTGATAAAAAAAGATAGAAAAGGGCACAATATTTACAGATGCATTATTAAAAAAAAATTTAGAATATACATATTGAAGATCAATGACCCAGAAACAGTGTGCAAAAAATACACTTTCTGTACAGCACCGTTCTTCAACCACATAAAAAAAAGCTACAGGCAGAAACTGCCTCATTTTTTGTGCCATGCGGTGAAAGAGTTCTTGGTTTTCGTGAGGCACCAAACCAAAACTGCGCAAACTGGTTGTAAAGGTCGGGTATACATGTTAGACATGCTGTAGACATTTAGGAATGCGTTTTTGTGGAATTAAGCCACCTGGACTCAGAGCCAAAGTCCACTAGTGAATCGCTGGCACCACTCTCGGGTAATTATCACCACTCAAACAGTCAGATAACAAAGCCGACAATACGATTCGATATCTGACTTGATGGAAGTCTTTTCATCACAAAACTTTGATGCTAACGGTGTATTACTACAAGTGGCAGGTTTTTTTTTTTCTCAACCGCGGACGCCATGCCCTCTTTCGCAACAACACATGCACATTAGTTCTGAAAAAGTGCATCAAAAATAAGAACGTCGCCAGAGCGGAAAAATTTAAACTGGTGCTACAAGTGCAGTGCCTAGACTAAGCACCGAGTCAAGCAGGTGCACGATTCCAACATGTCTAAATATTACCAGTGATCGATTTGAATAGGCGTGGTAACGAAAGAGTTAAGCAGACACATGAACAGAACTATACTTGTGAATGCGTTACTTTGACTGCACTGCAATGAAAAAAGGTCAGCACAGGTGACTCATGACCGCAGCAGAAAAACTGCGAGACACAGCGCTGTTGTTGCTGTATGCACCAATAGCGAGACAACCAGGTGCATTCTATTTCCCACAGGGGCGGCTGGCAGAAGGGAGCACATTCTGACATTTGTCCATCAAAAAGCCTGCATCATAAGTGAAAGCTTGTGCATTTCTTATCGGCAGAATCCTGCGCCGATGAGGGTACCCACATGACTTAAGTTTGTTTTTTGCCGACGTGAGCAACAGTATCTTGATCGCAGCTTTCCTTTAAAAATTTTTACTAGGCAATGTGCTGTCAACAGCAAAATGTGGACTTTGCAGGATGGGCTGCTTTCCTCCACCTACCTCCACTTTGCGAAATGAAAATTGCCTTGTACTCTAGTAAGTAAGTAACGGCCCGAAAATAAGTAAGTAGCGGCACATGCGGCAACAACAGCACCACATCTTGCAATTTTTTTAGTCTAGTTATGAGTCACTTGTGCTAATCTTTTTTTCGTTGCAGCTGTACCTCGTATGTTTGCAAAGTGAAATGATTCCAGACGTGATAATTAAAAAGATAAAGATTACATACTCAAATACCTTTTATGAACACTAAATGTATTCGCCCCAAGCACCCGCCCACAAACACACATACTGAATGCTTTGCACAGCTATTAGCTACAAAGTAAGGATCACAAATCAACAGCGAACATAAACAGTGAAAACTTCCTTGACTGAGGAAAAAGTACATATAAAAAATCTGGTTTTTGCCCAAAGAGAAGACTACACACCGAAATATGCAGTATTGCGCGGGATGTTAAAACTAAAATAATCAGTACAGCCAAGCTTACTGGACTAGAGCATTAGTCAGTGAAAATCAGATTGCCATCAGTAGCCGAGAGGTCTGGAGTGACAGCCCTGTTATGGTGTTTCATAGGTGCCTGCCTAGTTAGGTGTATCACAGGCCTGCTCAAGCCCCTCTGCATTCATGTGCATATTCAGCCTTTCTTTTTGCAGTCTCTGGACCAACGCATTCCTGGCAAACTTCACGGATTCCCTGCTTAATGTTAGCAACACTGCAATGCTGCACTTTTACTATACTGTTCAGAATTCATAACAATACTATTGCTAAACATCAGTGGACTGACTACAACAATAAGGTAAACAAGTAGGTTGTCGCTGAGCTGTCGCAACGGCTACAAATCACTTCTACAGTTTTGTGACAAAGCCAAACACATCACTGTGTGGCATTTCACTTATGCTTCCACCACTGTGTATAATGATACTTCTCTCCACCTCATTCAATCACCGTTCATTTCCCTTGCCTCCATTATATTGAGGGTGCTACAGCGTGTGTCTATCACCATGGCAACCGCATGGGAAGGAGATGACGAAGCCCAGGCATACATACCTGCCCGCTAGTTGGTAATGTAAAAAGTGAGGTTATTACAGATTTTCTTCGTAATAATCAAGAAAAGAAAGAGACCCTTGCGCTATTCACCATACAGCTATCACTGTCAATTCTTTGCGCCAGAGGATGGCAAATAATTTAGGGCATTGTTTGTCAAATCAAGCTTATTTTCAACACTATGTACACTATTGACAGATCCCTTGGAAGAAAGCCATTCTTCACACGGTCTTACGATTTCCAGAAAATTGAAACTTTTGAGAAGGTACCAATGTACCAATATGTTTCAGCTGATGCTTGATTCCCAAGGAAAACCTTTAGTTTCTTGTAAACAGCATTAACTTGATTAACAGCATCTCACATGATTACCAACATACTGCCTGAAGCATATAGACACTCCTATGCATACGGGAGGATGCTCATTTATACCAAGAATGGATAAATTGAACATTCAATTACACCATTTGTGACTTTGACACCCTTTAGCTCTACACCCAGTACATCATTTGTTCAGTTAAGTATTTTCACCACAAAATAACTTTGTGGCATGGTGTGACAAACACTCAAAGTTTAAAAAGAGAAAGACAATACTTACATGCAGGGTATCCAACAAGCACCACAACCTTTGACGCAAGAAATGGGAAAAACGTTAGCAAACTGAATGCTGTTTTGCATAGGTTTTTTTTTTTTTTTTTAAAGTATTTTAAGCATGGGACACGCACCTCAGTGTGGCCTGCTGGGAGATCATCACTGTTTAAATATTTACTTCGATTAGGACTTGCAGTTGCTACAATTTCTGCAAGCGGCACATCTGGCACTTGACGCTACAAACACAAAAGGACAATCGTCAATAACAGTAAAACGCTGCGAAAGCAAGTACCAATGGCACATGGTGATGTTATATTTGGAGAATTTTCATGTTTCAAGAACTTTTCGATTTAATATTGGGCCTAAGGGCAAACCATCAGTTCCGAGGGTATCTTAAGCACTGCCAGAGAAATGAGGGGATTTTTTCTTTTTAAGTGAAGCTATCTTCGAATAAAGGTAATGATTAGGGACAGGACAGAGCAAGCACAAACCTAAACCCAAATGCAGAATAAAAATTGGAGAGAAAGGCAAAATCCACGTTAGTATAAAAATCTTTTCCTTGCTACTACCATTGAGCCTTCAAAACAGTTGTCAATGGGGTACAGGCATCCAAATTTTCCTACTGCATTTCTGGTTTAGAATTATTCATAACACTCTAGTAAAAATGTATCATGCATGAAATCTGCCTGCACTCATTAAATAACTTACAATTGAATTTCTTGTGCCATAAAATTTCAGTTTCAGGTTGCCGAATGAAGGTTACAACGCCAGAAGCTAGTACGAGATCACATGAGGCCCACAGATACTGCAATATAATAGCTTTTTGTCCAGTCGCTGTCATTCCGGTTTCTAAAGCGGCTTAGCTTAAAGAGTTTGCGAGAATTAAAACTACAAAGCAACGAATATATGGCAGCTTCTGCATACATCATGTGACCTCATTCTCGCTTGTGATGTCGGAACCTTTGCTCAGCAACCCGAGATCAAAACTGTGTGACAGAAGAAATAAAATTATAAATGACTGACTAGTTAATGTAGGCGAACCTCATGTGGTGATACATGTTTACTAATGTATTGTGCATAATTCTAAAGCAGAAATGCAGTAAGAAAGTTCTGATGTCCCTACCCATTTACCACTGCTGTCAAAGAGCCACCAGAAAGATTCCAAGGTAATGATGGCACAGTAATCAACACTGAGCCATAATGTGTCAACCTGTGGCTGGTATCACTTCTTTTGCATTAAATTACTAAAGTCAACTTACATCTGCCCTAACGCTTCAGACATTTAGATTGTCTGCTGCACATTAACAAAGCATAAAGCAGTGGTTCCATTTTGTATACTGCAATGCTCTCTCTCCTATATAAAGCTCTTTTATACTTGTCTTTTCAGTGAGCAAAAGTGCAGCCATCAGCATGCTTAAGATGAGCGCGTGACCTGGATAGATATTTGCATCGCTCGGATCTAGCCGCTAGGTCCAAAATCATGCTGCACAATGCGTCTGGGGCTGGTGGAGATCGCTGATGCCCTTTAGCCACCTTAGCAGGCTGTCAGATCTATCAGCCAGCGCTGAGGGGTGCTTAAATTCGTAGAGGCCACGTGCTCGAGCATTCGTGTTAAGCTTGCTGATGGCTGCACATCAGCGAGGTATGATGTGCTGCGCAAGGCACTCTGATCACATGTGGTGGCTTGTTGAGTGACCTACCTTGCATTAAAACTTCAATTGTATTTTGTTTTCTAGTTTTAGAATTTAGGGTGTCAACAAATAGACAGATCAACAAATATGGGGTAAATACAGTAGTGATGCTAAGCTAACGTTGGCCAGAATCTAACATATGAGATACAGTGAAACTTCACTTGAACGAACTTCAAGGGACCTTAGGAAAATGTTTGTTGAAGTGAAAGTTCACTGAACTGAAATAAGTATATGGAAGCTTATTTCCATTAGCTCCAAGAAACATCCGGTGTTTGAATCATATCTCAACCCAATTTCAATTTGTCCCTGCACTCATTTGCAAGCAAAGAATGCAGTAAGCTTTAAAAGAGTTAAATGTTGAACTAGTTCAAGTTCTGACATCACGAGTATAATATTTAGCGCAAAACGAAAGGACGACAGAAAGACAGGGCGAACAGTGCTCCTGTCTTTCTGTCGTCCTGCCGTTTTGCGGTAAATATTATACTCGCAATAGAGTAACCTTTTGCAGCACTTTTGAACTTGGGACTGCAGTGGTTTTGGCCTCAATCACTGTGTGCAAGCTCCTGTGAACCTTGTCCGGCACAGCGGTCTGCTGGGCAGCAGAGGCATTAATTTCCTCCAAGCAGATCACGATTAACCAGCATCTTTTCTTCCCTTTCTTTCTTAGAGCTAAGAGGCTTTGTAGGGCTGAAGCTGTGGCTATGGGTGGCTATGACTGTGGATTTAATTAAGCATGCAAAGCTAGCTAGCGATTCCGCTGGATACAAGCTTGTTTAGATAGCCAGTTAAGCTTAGAGCTAAATGACAGCCAGTTTTCGTCATGCGCTAATAAAATATGTTTCTCAACGTACAAATATTCAGCAAAAAGTGCACATTTTCTGCTCAGCATGAGGTGGGAGACACATGATGATGCTATAAAAAATGTTCGTATAACTGAATGAGCAACAATTGAATTTCGTTAAAATGAAAGGTGTTTACATAGCGTTCAATGGAGCTTCAACAGGGGAATTTAGTAAAGTTCGTACATTTGAATACTTCCCTTAAATGACATTCGTTCAAGTGGTATTTTACTGTAGTAGTTTTTATGTTTCCTCTGGTTTTATCAATGCACACAGATAGAATAAAACCTTAATATGAATTCTTAGCAACTTTTTCTTTTAATATACAGCTTAGGTGGTGATGGCAGCCAACTTTAAAGTATGTGGGGCAGCACAACACAAACAAACAAAAATGCACGATAGAAATTGGTAAATTTGTTCCCTTTGCCTTTTGCTGATCCCTACAAATTTCAAAGATTAATAAAGAAACTACTTTAAAGTAGCTTGGGGGAAAATCCAGGGATTTTCCAAACGGGGTCAAGGAAAAAAAAATACAAAACAGGAACTTTTTGGCCTTACAACTGAAGTACCAGAATTCCCAATACTGGTACCGAATGCTACTGGTGGCATAAGCAAACTGCAATACACAACATTCAACAGGATGCACAAGAAACAATGGAGAAGTAAGTTCAATTTATTTGCTTCTGCTGATGAGATTTTCATATGTGAGGGGCACCAAAGGAAAAACTGAGCATGAGAGCGGTGGCAAAACTGCTTTCCAGCGTGCTCCATCAACAGAAGCGCATGTAGACAGCGAGGGTCCAGTGAACTGAACTTGCAGTTTTGATGCATGCCTTCCTATTGGTAATAGCACAGCCTGCTTCCGTCAGCATTAGTCAAGGGTACTTTTAACGGTTCATGAAAGGATTTATCATTGGCACCACCATGATTCAGTGGTTGAGAAAAAAACTGTAGAGCAAAGCATCAGCCATGTCATGCATGTGAGTATCGGCTCTGACAGTGGCTGCTTTGCTAACAAAGCATAATATGGAGGCTGCCAAGAACTCAACTATTTCAGCACGTTGCATGCCAACAATAAGTCATTGAATGAACTGCTAAAAAGTGCCCCTAAAGAGCAAAGATGAAAGAAGCTTGGCTTCGTGTCTGTAATAAGGCGAGCATAGAAACTGTACGAATGGTTTGGTTTATAGGGTTTAACATCCCATAGCTACTCAGGCCACAAGGAAACCCGCAGAGAACTCTGGAAATTTCGACCACCGCAGGTTCTCCAATGTGCACTGACATCGCAGAATACAGGGGCACCTTGCTTTTCGCCTCTATCGGAAAGAAGATAAATCTACCACACCATCGCTGTCCAGCATGTGCTTCCATTGCTAGAGGGCGCTGGGAAATAGTTTATTCTGAAGTTGCTGTGGGACTTTAGTTTATCTAGAGCTCATGTTCTTTTTTTTTTTTTTTTTTAGTTGGTGCACAGGAAGAGAAAGGCACAGTATCTGTCACACTTGTTTCTGTGGACACTTGAACCGCGCCATAAGGGAAGGGAGGAAGGTGGGAGTGAAAGTGGAAAGGGAGGAAAAGTAGCCGTAGTGGAGGGCTAGGAATTAATTTCGACCATCTAGGGATCCTTAACGTAAGCTGACCTCGCTCAGCACAGGGATCCTTCTTCGTTTTGCCCCTCCATCGAAATGCAGCCACCGGCGGTCGGAATCGAACCCGGGTACTTTGGCACAGTAGTAGGGCGTCTTACCACTGCATGACTACTGTATCCGGGTTCGATGGAGGCAAAGCGAAGAGACGTCCAAGTGATGTGCGATGGCAGCGCACGTCAAAGATCCCCAGGTGGTCGAAATTGCTCTGGAGCCCTCCACTACGCCTCCTTCTTTCTCTCTTTCCATTTTCACTCCCACCTTCCTCCCTTCCCTACGGCATGGTTGAGGTGTCCACAGGAACAAGTGTGACAGATACTGCGCCTTTCCCTTCCTGTGAACCAATTAAAAAAAAAAATGGCTATTTTGCTATAACAGCACCTGTACATGGCATGGGCAGTTCTGCACTTAGAAGAAAAAGAAAAAAAAGCTCCTAGTGATGTCATGCAAGTGCCCAAACACCCCTCAGTTTTTCAGCACAGCAACATTTGTGTTAGGCAGAAGTTATACTTCTGCCTAACACAAATCCAAAACAGGAAGTTGCAGTGAAGTTCAAAGCACTCTGCTTTACGCTTATAGACTTCACAATGGATAAGCTTGTAATCCTTAACGTACATGCAACAGCACTCCAGCAATCTACTCTTATAAAATATTATTAAAGCTCCAAGAAAATACTATTTCAGTGCTGAATGTATGTTGCCAATATAATTTGTTAGAAAATGCAATGAATCAAAAACTCAACACAGGAATCAGTCACACATTGTAGTTACTGGCATTTCACAATTTTAGGAAATTAACCTAATTTGAACATTAATACCAAATATTTTTATGAAATGCAACAGCTACTGTCCTTCATGCAGCAGAAATGTACATCAAAGAGGCCCAATAAACTGCTTCATCTGAGGCTACATGCACCCAACTGTGCATGCTGTTTACCCCTTTTTGTCAATACTAATAGTGTTAATCTAATCACACAGAGAGCTTGTATATGAATAATTAAAGTTAATTTTACAAACTGATAAAACAGGAAGGCTTGTTTTCATGCTTCAAGCATAGAACTATTTATACTCACAGGGTCAAAAGATGGGAGCTCAAACTTAGCTACAGGGCGTTTCAAGAAGAACTCTTCTGGGGAGTAAAATGTAATTCCAATATTCAGAGCAAACTGAAATGAAATACAAGGCAGTTCAGACTTTAACTCTGCTACAAACCCGATGTGAAGTATCAACAATGTGCAACTCTAAAAATATTCAATATAATGTGCCTTTTACATGTGGCTAGCAGTGCTGCTCACCAGCAAAGCTGCAAACGATTCTCTTTAATGACACCGAAACAGTTAATAATTTACCTATCCTTCTTATTTTTCATGTATAGCCATGTTAACATACATGATCAGAACTTAAATGTCATGGCATATCCTCAGGACCCGAAAGATCATTATGTTTAGGTGCTGATCCCCTCCTGTCCCTATCCAATGAGTAACTGAGCTCCTGCAGTACAGGTGCAAAAGCTGACAAAAGGACCAGTAATTTAAGCATTGGTCATAGGTCCACTAAATGTACAGCAAAAGAAAAAGCCTCACATGGCACAGAAGTTGAAATCTGACTCGAGAAAATGAGTGCAGACCCATGACCCTACTCTTTTCATCTTCAAATCACCCTATATGCTATGCAGATCAACCAGTCAGCCAAGTCTTCACATAGTTTATCCAATGATTCAAAAATTCATATATAGGGCCACTTTATTCAATTATACAACCACAAGCACTAAATCTTGGAAATGGGCTCAGAAAATTAAAATAACCAGTAAAATAAATATGCTGTATTAATAATGCGCTCTTTGTACTGCATCACTATATGTATTTACTCATATGTGCAGGAACATTTGAAAAACTTTCCCTAGAGTACTCCTCAAAAAAAAAAAAAAAAAAAAAAAAAAAAAAAAATCAGGTCTGAAAGAAGATGTTAAACAATAATACAATGAACCATGTGCCTCAAGAAAGAGGCTAAGCTAAACTGAAAACAAATGGTATGATGAATGCAGGTGAATAAAAGTAAATATGAAACTATATGAAAATATATAAATATTAAAAAAAAAGGGCAGGAGTTGCTACTAACCAGCCTGTCTGAACATGAAAAATCTTTCTTGCGCTTTGGTTCCCAGTTTGCTGGTCTCCCGGCAGCATCTGGATAGAAAACCCCCGAAATAAGCAGACAAGAGTATGATGTACCTTGCATCAGAAGCTGATGGTGACACTTTCCATGGGTAGTCCTTATACTTTCACTTCTATAAGAACAGCAGTACAGCCCAAATGTTCACTCTTACCACATGCCACACTACAAACAACGGCACCTGAACAGTCTCAAAAGTAGAAAACGTATCCACAAGACAGAAACATAGCAATATGTTAATGTAAACCATTTACAAAAATGCCAGTACAATTAAGATCACTAGTAGTGCATGTACGTACAACATCACCAAGGTCTAACAAAATACAAGTCAAAATGTTACACTCGTCACATATGTGAGGGCATGCTTTTGGCCCTCCTCAAAACTTTTGGCACAGCTTTTTTGCACCACCTAACCTTTCTCCATCTTTCTACCTGTATCCTGGCTGCTGTGGTGGCATCATATGAATTTACTAAAGCCTCTTCTCAGACTGGCTAGTGAAGCCATCACTTGACCAAAAAATATACCTACCTCCAACATAAAAGGACTCCTCTAATGTTATAGGAATGCCTCCATTTGCCACTGCTTCCAAGTGGTGCCATATTCCTGGTGCTGGCTTGCGATAGAACCCATGACCAACAGACACATATACTTGAGCCGGAACAGCCAGCTTCTTCAGGATATGCTCCACTTTGGCCTTGAAATCTGCTTCGTGGCTGTGGCTCTTGGCAAGCCCTCTTTGGTTGGTAATGATAACAAGCTTGTACCCCTCTTCTATGAGGCTACGCAGGCGTGCCTCACACTGTGGCAATAGTATCCTGAAAAACAGAGTGCAAATATTTTGGCTCTCCGCATTATCATCTACTGCTTCCACAAGCAACTACTGAGGGCTACTCTCATTAGTGAAAAGCCAAAACAATCTGCTCATACCTACCTTTGCTTAGTCTGAACAGAAAATGAAGTTCTTAAAAAAAAAAGAAAAAAAAAAACTGGTAAAGAGTTTTACAAATAATTCCTGTAGCTGCTAGCTAAATGCTTTTAAACATGCCGTAAACTAATGCACAAGTTACATACATGAGGACAGGAAAAAAGCAGCGAAATTTCATCACTGGCAAAAAATAATATTTTAAGGTTTCAGAATGTGCACATTTCAAAACAACTTTCCAAGATAATTACAGTAATACATAAAAATTTATCTATACAAGACCAAACTTTTCTTTTGCATAAGTAACAGGAAAGCATTATTACAGCAGTATTTGAATGGAGCTGCAAGCATTTATTCATTAATTTACATTCTGCAATACTGCTGCTCTGCACTGGTGAAAAGAGCAACAAGGCAGATTTATCCTCTCACTTATGATAAAGTGGCAAACTTTCCTTTCGAGAAAACCAGTCACTGTGAGCACTGACAAAAATAATTTCTGAGCCAAACAACTGATAACTAAAAGGCAATTCTTAGCTAACCACTTAAAAGAATACCAGAAATAATCATTTATATCTAAAGGATAATTCCAGCATAAGAACCTAAACAGATTCTTGCCACAGTACCTTAAAATAAAGATACAAAGATGAAAACAAATTCGACCCTTACCGCCAATCATGTGAGTTGACAGGAAACACCTTGCCAGACTTGGTAGTGATAAGAGTACCATCAAGGTCAAATGCAGCAATCTATACGACAAAGAATTTAACACCTTCTTATAATAAGAAACAAAATAAGAAACGCGCAATAATTTTGTTACAACTTGCATAACATCATCCTGTACCTTACTCGAGGCTGAAGCATTATAAGTAAAAATGTCACATTCATTTTCACAGGTTCCAGTAAGCTGCTTACATGCAGAAGTACAAATTGATGTTTGCATGCTATTTTCTCAAATGAGACTGTACCAGTAATGACACCATAATTAGCCCAAAGCTGTGAAACCGCGGTTTTTAGTGTGTAGTTAAAACAATTTTTTTTTTACTGAAAGATTGGTTTGGTTTGGTTTGTGGGGTTTAACGTCCCACTGCGACTCAGACTATGAGACACACCATAGTGGAGGGCTCTGGAAGTTTCGACCACCTGGGGTTCTTTAACGTGCACTGACATCGCACAGCACACGGGCGCCTTGCTTTTCGCCTCCATCCAAAAGCGGCCGCTCCCACCCAAAAGTGGCTCTGGTGTAACTGCTTCATTATTAGCCACCATAAGACAAAATATTTAAGCACACAGAGCTAAAACCACATAATACATTTTTATCTAACAACCTCACTTAGTTTAATCTGTAAATTTATTCCTGGTACTAGAAACACGTTGTACATACATTCTGCTGAATTATGCAATTTAGTTCAACAAATTGTATGTCCGTTAGGTAATATAATATCTACTAGTTACTTCAGCACAATACTGTGAAGGTTTAAGACCGCAATCTCTAGTAATTGCAACTTCATGACTGAGAATTACAAAAACCAGCCTGAAGGTCTTGCTCCATGCTTACCTTCGGCTTATGTTCAAGTCTGTCCGAATTAAACATCAGAACGTTATGGTCTCTCAGTTCTGTCCATCCGCTTTTCACTGGGTTCACTGAAGGAACGGCACGGAGGCTTGAAGTTGAAGCTTCACAAGGTTTGACCGAATTCTCGGGAATACGGTGTTCTTTGAAACTATTCTGCATGCGTTTTAATTTCCGAGAAACTTCTTTCACATGCTCGTCATTTTCATCACGTGCGTTGGCTTTTGCATCTGTAAGTTGGAGCAGAAACAATGAAATAAAAGAGGCTGCAAGTTACTTCAAACAAACTTCCACGTAGTGCAGTACTTACGTTTCTTAGGTAGAGGCATACCTTCGTCGTCACTTTTCCTTTTCGAACGGTGCTTATCATCACAATTCAAAGACTCAGTTTGAGCAGCCAATGACGGTATGTCGTGATCAAATGACTTTTCAAACACCACGTCATACAGCAGGTCCTCCGCCAGCAAATCGAACTGATCGCCGTCATACACCGTCACTGTTTCCCCTGTGGCTAGACGCCTGCCCGCTGCCCGGCATGGATTCTCTCCCAGTTGCGTTACTTCAATCGTGCCGCTGTCAAAATCTGCTCGCAGTTTGACTGCAAACAACAAATTTACAGTCTTACTTCCTCGTTGTACGGACACCGAGACAGTATTTCTTTTCCTGCTGGGATTTTTGTGAAAACATCCTCAACACGTGCGCTCACCTTGACGTCTGGAGCAGCGCTTGTTCCGAATTTGAGTGTTGCGGCTTCTGCCAACAACGGTGTCTTGGTTATGTGGTAGCACAATGTCAGGCAGAGTAAAAGATTTGCTCCGAAGCATGCAATTAGAGTAACGCATGATTTAAACTCAAAGGCTACGGCCGTAGTAATTACAGCTGCGTAAGCTAATAATGCAGGTACCGAAATCAGTCGGCTCGGGGCCCCGCTGGCCCCACTACCGGCCTGGCTACAAGCTGGAGCTGGCTATCTACCAAGTCCTAGCCTAGAATGGCTCCAGCCGCGTCCGCGTCACCCTTGCCAGTAGCGTTACGTTGTATGTAGTACGTTTCAGTCCGTGGAGCGTTCTTGAATACGGCGGTAAGAACGTTGCCCACGAGAACAACACCAAGCAACGCGCTAGCTCGACAGAACAGACCCCCCTAGAACAGTACTACTTCCGCCATGGACAGAACACGAGACGAGAACAACACGACAACACCAACAACACTTTCATTGACTTCATGGCATGGAGGAAGGAAGGAAGGAAGTTGTTTCCTTCCTCCATGCTTCAAAGGCACTATAGCTATAGGTAGGGTCCGAGAAGGCGCTACTGAGTCCTGACACTGCTGACACTAGGAACGTTTGTTTTGTTTATTTGCCAACGCAGATGATTCCAAGTGCCCCACACAAACACAGCATAAAAGAAAAGCTATTACAATATTTCCCCTCTGTGCGAGCATTGAGCTGTTAAGATGAATTATTTTTTTTTGCAGTACGGTACGCGTGGTTAAAAAAAAAAAAAAAAAAAAAAAAAACAAGAAAAAAAAAAAAAACGAAAAAGGAAGAAAGCCGTTTCTATATGCGAAGTCAAAGACCCTACCACCCTACTTTGTACACAAATTTATAAATTTATGACACACGGGAAACAGCTAGCTAAGTACACTGCCGTAAAAATTAAGTACGTATCAACGACAAGGTACTTCCTGCCCCCCCCCCCCCCCCCCCAACCTCTTATTTCTCACCCCACACACACGCAGGCAAGCATGCGTGCATACAAGATTAAAAAGCTTGCTAAGTACAGTACGTAGCACATATTCACTGAAGTCATTGCAGAATGTTTTTGAACCGATTAAGTTTTCCTAGCCAATTGCATGGGCATGGTGAATTAACCTCAGACCTCACACCACTGGACTTCAAAAGAAGCCAAATACAGGCTTCACAAACAATTGGCACAAATGTATAAAGCCGGAACAAGCACCCTGCTCAATTAGCGCCTGTCTTGTATTCTTCTCTGTGTACACGTTCCGTCTGCGCCCTCCATCATGTACAAAACCCACCACAGCATGTTTTTCCCTTTCTTTACTCGTGCTGGACATGGACAAATGCCCGTTAATTTATCACAGAATGTGCTTCGCAGCATAATTTTTACTGCGCTAGTTGTGAAATGGATAAAAGTTGTATTTTTTTTTTTTTTCAGAATATATAGACCTTTGCATCAGGTGAGGAGGTTGTCAAAACCCCTCCTCTCTGGACTGTTGCAAACCGATTCTGCTGCCGCCTCCACCGTGTTGTCAGGCGCACACAACAGCCCAGCGAGCAATATGGTGGTGCCTATAGGAGACCCTCGTTGCAAAGGTCTATAGTAAGAGTCTACATTTCCTGTACCAATCAAGTATGGCCCTTTGATGCACATCCTTCATATGCGTATCATGGCAGGTTTGGCAGCCAGATATGCTGGAGCTATTGATTACTCCCAGCATTGCACATTGGTTTGTTGGCAGTGGCTGGACATTGTGAGGCTTCTTAAATACGACATGTGATCTCATGATGTCGCACATCCCAGGCAGGTAACGAGACCTTCTGACATCAACCTCTCGACCAATAAGGGAATTTCGCATGTTGGCAGGCTAGTAGGTTCTGCATGGTGATGAAAGCGCAAGGGTCGGGACACAAAGAATGACAAAGTGAAAGACACACATGGCGCTTTTCGTAGTTGAGCTGGCATGTGTTCTGGCAGGTGGCATGGCCAAGAGGTTGATTGGTAAGTGGGCTGTGTGATGTCACAAAACCATGTGACATGACCAAAACAGCAGCTACTCTTGCAGGGGGTTGCACCCACAGTGTCGCAACCTCAGTCAAACAGCATTACAAGGCACTTCTAAAGAAAGAGGACCATTTTAACAAAAAAACAACATAGACATGCAGAATCAAACTGCTGCCCTTTGGGTCGTGAGCCAGGAAAGGCACACATGGCGCTTTTCGTAGTTGAGCTGGCATGTGTTCTGGCAGGTGGCATGGCCAAGAGGTTGATTGGTAAGTGGGCTGTGCGATGTCACAAAACCATGTGACATGACCAAAACAGCAGGTACTCTTGCAGGGGGTTGCACCCACAGTGTCGCAACCTCAAACAGCATTACAAGGCGCTTCTAAAGAAAGAGGACCATTTTAACAAAAAAACAACATAGTCATGCAGAATCAAACTGCTGCCCTTTGGGTCGTGAGCCAGGAGTTGCCTGTACACCACTGAGGAGTTTTCATTCAGTGCAATAGTTTTAAAAGGCCTTATGCAACCCCCTCATGCCATACTATGGACAGTAGCCACACATTATATTACAGCAACATACAAGTAAAATTAAGATCACTAATTTGCACTACTAAGCAGCTCTTGTAGTAACACAACGACTTAGCCTTACTAGTTAGCCCTACAATTTAGTGCAACTACTAGTACTACTATATTGAGAACCACTAAGCAACAACTAATTAAGTCCATTACTATAAGCAACAATGCATAATGTCCATAAGGCAATGCTACCGCCTTTACTCTTATGAATACTTAAGCGTTCCACAACTTCTCCTCATGATGTCAACCAACGGTCATAAAAGTATGTCCTCCTGGTAATATGAGTAGTACTGAACAAGAACATCATGACTTTCCACAATAGTCTTTGTGAACCTCAGTTTATTCTTCAAAGAAGGCATATCAAGGCAATACAGCAGAGCCTGTTTGTGCTGGACATTTCAATTTCCCGTGGTTGTGCTTAGTGAACTGCAGTTTATCTATTCTTGAAAAGCAAGCACTCCACAATATTTACTACTGAACATTGCTGGGCTGCAGAGCAAAAGCATTCTTTCACAAACCCCTCTCACAGTTCCTTTTGCATCTTGAACTGTGGAGCATGTTTCTTTGTTTTGCGACTAATTCTGGCTGCTCCAAACGCAGCTCTCTTTACCATGCTCTTTCCCATAACAGGCGGCTTTCTCCAAAGGTCAAATGCCTCAATTCGGCCATAATATATTTTCCTTTCCTCAGCTTCTCAGAAATTCTTAGTCAATGGAGTCTTGCTTTCCTTTCTCTAAAGTGAAAATCCACAACACCAGTTAAGTACAAAAAAAAAAAATGCAAACTGCACTTCACAGACTTCATACACATTAATGAAAGTTTACAATGGCAATCGAAACCATTGTGATTTAGCACAGCTGGCACAAATGAACAGCCCTTGCATGTGAAATGGCATGTATCATGAGATGGCTTCTCTTGCAGAAAGAAGGTCTGAACAATGCTGATCAAAGGCAACAAAAGGTACAACCTCTTTGCTCACATTACTAATTACTCATAAAGTAAAGAAGCAGATGCTTCTTAGGCCATGATGGCAATGCCTCCATACTTCAATGTCTTTCATCCTGGTGCCCCAAATGCATCCCGAGAAAAGAGGCATTCAGTTTGGTACCCTTCAAGGTAACTTATGTGAATAAACAAGCTGGATTTAAAGTCTTGTTTCCAGGGCTTTCAGAAAGGCAAAGTAGGTCAAACTGACACAAAATGTCAACAGATTTACAATAGCTCGATACCCTATCAATTGCTTTGGACAAATTGCGCATGCACACACCCACTAGTGCAGAATCAATTGCATTTATGTGTCGTCTACATGCAAATGCCAGGCGTGCTGGCGCAATGGCATTTTCAGGGCAAATTTCTGAGCACAAAGAATATAGAAGGCACTGGCCAAATTACAAAAGAGCTAGCAATTGTTTCATTCAGCTTGTCTTCCCACCACACAGTCTGTCATGCAAATGTGCGCTGTCACCTGAACAAAGTTGTCTGCGAACTGCTCGCAGTTTTGACACAATAGCACACAATAGGTTTTCTTGCTGCAGACAAGTCAGTGTTTTCACCATCGTCATAGTTGGTCATGAACGAATAATCCTGCTTGCTCGAGAGGGCCAGGACATCATAGCCACATGATCTCATGCAGGAATTTTAAAACATCTCACAATGCTAAGGTTAAATGCGACGCCATGGATGGAATGAAAGTGATTAAAACATGACATGTAATGAAAATTAAAGGCAGCCAAATGTTTCGAATGACTTCACTTTTCTTTTAAAAACGAGTTTTCACTTAAAAATATGTTTGAAGAACCTAGGTAGGATTAAAACCTCTGGCTATAGTGTTGTGAGCCAGACATGCTACCTACTAAGCTGCACAAGGCACGCTTTCACAGCTTGGGAACAAGTGAGATTTATATGTGTCATGTGGTCTCGCACGTAAATTTGAATCTTAAGACTGTATGTTAATGAGTGCGTAATTCGAGGGGTAACAATTACAGAATGATTAACTAAGAGAGTAGCAAAGTGCATGCTGCTGTTTCTAGTGGAACTGGCTTGTGGCAGCCACCAGAACCCCTAGTGATATTATATACACCATTGCGCAAACACGTGGAAACTGTGTCATACCCTTAAAGCAGACCTCAGATGTCCCTCTAGTTTTTTTAACTTATAGCACCTAAAAAAAAAAAAAAAAGGCTGAAGTAGGAAAATAAAGACTTTTTCTGTATTATGTATGCCTAGATGGCCTGGCTGTCATAGAGTCTGTCTTCTTGTCAGTTTTATTATAATCGGGGAGCATGATGGAAGGGTCCTTTCAATGCTTTAGTGCAAGGGATGTACGCCACACAAGAGTGACCTCTAGACTGGCTGCCTTTACTTGATGCATGCGTACCTCTCCTGGAATTTGTGTAGCAGAGAGAGAGAGAGAATTAGTGTGGGCCAAGTTACTGCAGGGTACTTATGTGACTATGTATGACAGGCTTATAGGATGCTGCTAGGTCAAGTAAGGCTGGAAGCCAGATGAACTCTTTAAATACAAAGTTTCTGAGAAAGCTGCATAACTTTCCTTTGTACCCATATGGCTGTGCTTGGGTCGATGCCAATACTAACTACTCCCTCATTAAAATCTACTCCTCCTTGGGGATTTCCCCTAAACATTCAACCAAACCAGAGTTGTACTTCTATCTAATAAATAAATAAATAAAAAAAATCTATACCACAGACCGGTTATTCTCTTCATATAAAAAGGCATTTAGGCAAGGTAGCAATTGCAATGCTTCCAGCAAAAACGGCCTTTTTTGGCTTCACTTCCAATACACAAGGTGGTACAGGTGTTTCAGGCACTCTCTCTTAGCTCAGTCTACTATGGTCAAGGCGGTGAAGGCAACCATTTGTTTACTGCATCAACACAGTACTATGTAAGCTCGACGACAGTGCTCAAAAGTCAAGCCAATTATATAAACTTGGTCATTTTGGGGCATCCAAGACATATGACCCAAAAATAAACCTATTGCAGAATTGTGCAGTGGGCTGAAGGCTTCTGTGGCCTTTGCTTAATCATATATAAAATTGCCCCCCCCCCCCCCCACCCCACCCCCTCACCCTACCCCAAAACCCCGCTTAGAGCAAAAAATGCTCTCCTGAAGAACCATCCTCAGCCGTTTTTTTTTTGCGAACAAGGTTTAAAGAAAAAAAATGCATGATGCAAAATAACCTCCTGACATTGCCACCTCCTCCTAAAGTTGGTCATAAACCTGCTCTAACAAATTTGTGGAAGCACTGCCCACACACTTCACTGTAAGCATGTTGGCAATACTGTCGCAAATCCATGGTAATACGCTGAAAAACACAAGAAAACGCAAGAAACATTCTTGTGCACCAAGAGAGCCAATGGGGATAGTCACCATGAACAATAAATGAAGCAATAAATTACCCCAATTCAGCCATACACTTCTGTAAAACCCACTGAAATAAGTTTATTCTTTGAATAAGATGTGATATAATCAAACTTAAATAGCTCTATGCAAGTAACCTTGCTGGTACCACAGAAAACTAAGTCCCCATGCTGCAAAGTAAGTCACAACTCTTAGAAAAGTACAGTTAGCAGCAAAAGTTTGTAGAATGTGTGTGCTGCAGAACAAATATCCTGACTCAGTTGCTATATATTTGTACCAACAAATGCACCATGTACATTCCCTCGTTCTTGCAGATATTTCTGGCAATTACCTTCAATGAAGCTGTCAAAAATATATATTTTTCATACACTAGCTCCCATACATAAACTACAGTGACCCGGCACTGAAGCCACCGCGAATTCAGCACCTGGCAGTCTCCTGCCAAACATCCAGTCCACATATACTGCATGGACACAGGGGTCACATCATTGCTCACTGATTAGAAAGGCCAACTTTTTAATTCATTTAATACTCCCCCCCCCCCCCCTTTCCTTTCATAAATCCCTCTAATAAATGTTATATATATATATATATATATATATATATATATATATATATATATATATATATTATATATAAAACACAGTACATACATTTTATAACAAGTTTCTGCCACTGCACTGCATTTCGGCAACAAAGCTTCAGCCAACTGGATCCAGCCAGTGGTCAGCTTAAGGGAGCAACTAGGATGCTTGACAAAGAATGCTAGCACCATAAGTTTCACACAATCATATACTGAAAACTTACTCCCCTTCATACACACCTTAAATAAATTCTAAAAAAAAAAAAAAATTAAACTTTTGAAGTGACAAATTACAAAAGGTCACTTAGAAAGTACTGGTTATATGGTTGATGCAACACAGTAAAAATGGCATTTATTTAAGGCAGGCTGGTAAGCAGATATATTCATGCAGTAATACCATGACTCCTTGTTCAAAACACTGCATTCTATATGAAAGCAACACTGGGACTCTTGAGTTCAAGCAGTGTTTAACAGACAGATATGGAGATGCCGAACTTGGAGCTAGCACCTCAAATAAGCCATTACCTTTGACTATTTTTTTTCTTTTCTGCAAGATGAGTAGACTTCTGTGCACCTAGAACCATGTACTCTCACAAAAAAAAAGGACACACATAATGCCTTAAGTAGCGATGCACAACTTGACAGTGTAATCTCCAGTGCAGTGACACTGAGCCTGGTGCACTGCAAAAACAGTGGCATTGGTTTATCCTTGCATGCAGCACAGAATAATTCCATCCAGTGAATACACATATAGAGCCACAACTGCTGTTGGATGCTGTCCCAAAAGTGTCACAAGCTGAGCATACGAGCTACAAAAGCACCGACGAGCATTGTGGGACATGACAAGGCTAGCACGAGTTGAGATGCAGACCACGAGTGCGTCTTTTTTTTTTTTTTTTTTTTCTTTTTCCTAAGCCACTGTCTTTGCATCATCCTGTCCAGCACATTCTGATCACTTGTACTCATAAGGAGGTGGTGGGTCTTGCGGCATGCTTCCATAAGGGTAGCCAAGAAAGCCTGGTGGGGGTGGCTGGCTCTGGGATGGTGCTGGAGGCTGGCTGTAGGGAGGGCTGTACGGCGGATGTGAGGGCTGGACCATAGGTGCTGGCCGGGCCCCAGCCACGGCAGGCGCATAAGGCACAGGGCCCGTAGTGTGAAATGGGTCTACTGGGACAGCTGTGGTGGTAGTTAGCATGGCTTCCCTGCGCCGGCACTCGCGGCAGAAGCAAGCGCAGATCGCTATAAACACAGCAAAGCACACCAGGGGCCCGAGAAGTGAAATTTGTCCTCCCAAATTGTCTGAAATAGAGAGACACAGCAAATTCACATATTTCATACAGCACTTTTTCCCCAACATCTGTCGGTAAAGTAGTTTTTCAAAAGAATCTAAAACAAACAAATTCTGTCTGTACAGCTAGAAAACCACAAATGCGTTCTGGTCACATCCTCTGCTGAAGGCATCCTGTTGGTTCACATTATACATGATTCAACAGAATTATTCATTAACAGACACACTTTTTGATAACTCTAATTGCTGCTGCTCATTTTTTGGAGGGCCGCAACAGATGGAAACTCTTCTGCTTTCATGTCATTCCACAAAATAGGCAAGTCCTGCTAAGATGTCTGTACATTGTAAAGTTATATATGCCTTACTGAGCCCGTAGTCGCACCTGTTTATTGTTGGCGTAGGTCTCGGAAACAACGCAAAGGCAAAAAACCCTACACTTTTTGCATGCTGCATGGCATTTGCACCAACTAGGCCTGAGATGAGTGCAAGATTTCAGAGGCAAGTGATGCAGATAGTCCCAATGACCATAAAGTTCCCATATTTAGCAAAGGCTGACTTCTTGACAAACACTGTTTAAAATTAGGGAATGAACATGCAACTGCAACCTACAAAAGAAGGTTTCCAAAACACTAAAAAGTGCCAAGTTTGAGAACGATTGGGATGTGATGTCTAGCAATTCTGACAGAAAAAAATGGGTGTTATCTGATGGTTAGTAGCATTATAAGCACCATTATAAGCATTATAACTTCATGATGATGTCTTCAAGGCTTCAACTTCACAATAAAATTCAGTAAATAAATTGTACCGGGTTAATTGTAGAAATATGGGAGAGGCCTTCGCCCTGCAGTGGGTATAGTCAGGCTGATGACGATGATGATGAAATTAATTGTCTGTCACATGCAAACATTCATCTGATCTCATGGAAATATGGCTAAACCACCACTGAACTTATTACTATCAAACTAAACTATATTTGAGTGCCATACCTTCTTTGGATTCAATGTTTTTATCAAGAGAGTCGGGTATCAGGGTTGGCCCCAACTACACAATTGGCTTGATTTATTTCACAAAGAGGTGGCATTTGGCAATGACTCATTTATTACTATATTTTTATTCACTACATGTGTGTGCGTTGCAAAATAAATCTAAGCGTGACCAGATATTTGCATTAAATAATATAAGCAAGTTATATATTTAAATACTGGAGCTTACAGCCATTGAGAATGAGAATACTTTGGAACTTATGCCATAAAGAATGGGAAACACTTTCAAGACTGCTTGACAATTAATATCAGCTATATTTTAAGCCACTAAACCAAGTTAATTTGAAATCTGCGTACAGGTAAAATATGTCGTAAAAAAAAAAAAATCCAGAATGACTAGCTAAGAATTTTTCTTGCAGCAAGAAATTCATGCCACCAACTGTAAAAAATAATTGCAGAAGCATGAAACAAAATCTCTTTGCTATCGCTGCCTGAGATTACACTTTTTTTCTTTAATTAAACCACCACAAGAGCCGAATTGTAGAACTTTTATTTAGATACCATGTGCTGAAAACAGGCACATGAAATAACTGATCACTGAACAGCTTTCATAGAAAAAAAAAATAATAATGTATGGCTGTACAACACTACCTTGTTGGCAAGTTACTGCAATGAAGACGGGCGCATTTCTACAGTACTGCTTATTCCATTTTTCCGCGTGACTACGCTTTTAGTTGGCAAAATTTGAGCACAGCTGTCATGAAAGAGTTCCACGAAACAGAATTTCACCCACAAGACAGAGCATTCAATTAACAAAAAAAAAAAAAAAATAAGGCTGTGCAGATTAAGCTCTTAATGAATGTTCCACTCACCTTCATATATGTGAGCATGGACAGGCGTCCAGATGAACAAGAGACTGATCCAGGTGGGCAACCTGGCCCTGAAGATCATGACGCCCGATCGAATACAGCTGCCTGCAAGTACGTCAACTATTCAGCACCCCCTGAGCACTTGCAATACAGTGTACAGCTTGCAAATATTACGTTCAAGGATTTTTGCATCGAAGGTCTATCAAGACACAGCACGAGAACACGGCTGACCTTGATGTGAAGGCTAGTGTAAACAATTTGCGCCGAGTCTGCTTCTTTTCCTGTCCGACAGCAACGCTTCGTACGATACTCAAATAATATGAGCAGCCGCAGTCAGGCACACATGGTAGCAGAGGCTGTCATGACATTTTCTGGCCAGGCTACCACCAAGGAACCAAAAACATTCTGCGCCAACAAGCACGTCAGGGGGCATTCTTTGGTGACATTTTTGTGAGAATCGGCTCTTAACAGCACGGTTTCTTGTACACATAGCACGTACAACACAGCTAACAGGTATTTAAAGAAAATGCTTGGCAGGGAGCGAGGTGAGGCGCAAGTGCCTAAAATACAAGTTTAGCGCCAAGACACTGAACACAGCAGAACTCACCAAAAGAAAGCAATTCGTCCTCGGTATCCGACAGTTCAGTACCAGACACAGGCCCAACACGGGCGTTATGGGTACGCGTCTCGTTCAACCTCTCTACTGCCTCTGTTTTTCCAAATCACATAAAACACTAACGGTACCACTGCGACGGGTAGGAAGACGAATGAAAAACATCAGCTCAGCGAACGCGCATACAGCGCATACGCGCAACGTATCGCAACCTCGCCTTTACCTTCCGCGAGATAGCTCGCGCAGCTCGGACGGCTCTGGATAGCTCTGGCTCTGGCGGCCTTGGCTCAGGCCATAGAGCTCAGGCACAGGTTGCCAGAACGTGTGGATCTTGTCGCTGATCGCTGAAGTGTGGCCGTGTGGCTGCAATTGTGCTGTTTCGATGAGAAATCATATAGCAAAACCATCTTTCAGTTCTATGAAACCAAACGCATGATACATTGTGTTCTTTCTCCACAATTACACAGTCACTAGAACTGTTGTTACCGCTAAAAGCGCAAAAAAAAGCACTACTGAAGCACACGCTCCCGTACATGCCGCGTCTACCTTCTACTTCTACTGTGCGGTGAAAAACGCGGGGGCGGTGCAGATGGTTTCGCTGCTGGTTTCGCATGTTACGTCTTGCTGTAAGGTGGCTAGACACTATATTTGTGAAACTGCCAGTGGAAAACGCGTATTATGCTGAACTAGCATGAGACACTGTGATATTGCTTAACGAAATGAAGGGAATGACATTGTCACTCCTCTCCGGGCTTCTTGCTGCCCTTGCTTCCCTATGCGGGAAGTTTTCGATGGCCGGTGGGGAGACCGTCAGTGCCTGCCAAGCTGTTTCTACGCACTGGTTGTCCGGTACCTCAGCTCACTATTTCTGCGGCAACGTATGTATTCACCTCGCTTTCTTTAAGAACTCTTATAGGCGTTGAACAGTGTTTTCATGTTTATTTTTCAGCTTATCACAGCAATCCGAGTTGTATTCTTTCTTCTAATGATTGGCTGCAATGCCGTCATGTGGACAGTGTTCACAAAAGCATTGCGACTGTGCACAACAACCCTGGAAGCTGCGGTGATCAACACGGCATCGAATTTTTTCTTCACCGTAAGCTCATATTCTTCGGTCGTTTGTTTAATCATTCCATCCAAAAGCCGTGAGACTGCATTCTCACGTGGCGCTAATCAATGCAAAATCAGCGGCATCCGCCTGCTAAGTACAGAATAAGCTGTTGGCTAGTTTTAAGGGGTCAGCCCGAAATCCTTTGGGTGGTTTGGGTTGTCACCCACTGTAATTCTTTTGGAAGGTGTTTGGGACAGTTAGCGAACAGTACACATGCATATGTGTGCATGCATGCTTGTTATTTTGTGATCAAGTCTTTGGAATGCTGTAAAACCTGATCACTGTCAATGCTAAATACATTACCTCAGTAGTGAACCAGATGTTGCTGCAATTCTTGTGCAGCTCTCACTAAATACTTTTTTTTTTCTCTTTCAGTGAACACTGACAGAACCAAGCTCACTAATGCCTAAACTCAGTACCTCATATATTTCACCAGTTCTTATAAGATATGAAAGTTTCCCCTGTTTATATACAGCCATTCGTGTTAACATGCATTGGTTTGTGTCATGGGTTTTAACGTCGTAAAGCGACTCAGGCTATTAGAGATGCCATAGTGGAGGGCTCTGGAAAGTTTGACCACCTGGGGGTTCTTTAACGTGCACTGACATCGCACAGCACACTTTGCTTTTCGTCTCCATTAAAAAGCGGCCTCCGCGATAGTTTGGGACTTGCTTTGTCCTATAGTGTTCACAGAGTGTGATTTTTCTGTAAACTTTTTTCGTTCTCATGGGATCACTGAACGACACTTTCATTGAGCCTGTATATAGACAAAGGTGGTTATTGTCTGTCTGGATTATTCTGGGTTTCTGGGGTAGTCTGATCTAGCTATTGTCGTTACTCGAAGATTGAAGAAGTTTGATTTTATAGCACGAATTTAATGGCATGCCAGTATTCAGATGAAGCTGTAATTCAGTCCATAAGTCCATACTCTGGCTTTCCCAATTAGAGGCATGAAGAACACAAATGCTTTCCTGTGTGCCAAGCTGATTGGACAACACTTGTTCCATTTTAAAGCAAATTGGGATGTAGTGATGTTGAGAGAAATTTAATTGAAGCCTATAGTTTTTGTTGAAGTCACTCATGTAGAATTATAAAAACTTATGTCATTTTTATTGCTCTGAAACAAGCAACAAAAACATTTTTAGATTCTGGAAACTGGACTTGGCACAGTGTTTAAAGTGAAACAAAGGAATATCTGGAATGCACCATGTGTGAAAAAGTTATATTGATTACACGAATTTGTCTAAAGCTTTGCAAATGAAATAGTAGCAAATTGAATATAGTTCATTTAAACTAACATTTTTGTCGTATTCAGAAAATTTATCTTGTGTAGTTATTTAGGTGCTGACTTGTAAAAAAAAATATAAATTTGTAAGTTTGGATATTCAGGTATTTCGGTAATTCTTTTGTGAAACATTGGTGGGTTTTCAAACTGAAACGTCACGTGGCTGCAAAACTTTGTGGAAGAAACCAGGAAGAAGAGAAAAATTCACAATATGAATTTTATTCGAATATGGTAACCTTCTAAGCTCCTGGTACCGTTCTTTAATGTTGAAGTCAGACTGGGCCTCCAGGTAAGGAAGGAATTCAGACTTGAACACTTGCAACAGTTTAGACTTGGGTGCTATGTGCTCTGTGATGCAGTACCTATGTTCAGTGGTAAAGCACATTTTATTTTTTGCTGTATATTAGTTTCTATGCACCTTTCTAATCACGTTTTGATCCAAGCCTGTTGCTCTTGTTGCATTAGGCATTAGATATAATTGCTTCAACTCTGTTGCAGGCAATCTTTGGCCAGACTTTGTTTGGTGAACAGCTGACACTGCTTTGGTGGCTTGGCACTGCAATGATTCTCTTTGGGCTGCTGTTGATGCACCAAGCGAATGTGGATACAAAAGGATTGCAGGCAGTGCGCGGGTCTTTTCGCTACAAAAGCAGCTGAGCATACCATGTGTTGGCTGTGCGATTGCTCATGTGACATGGAGCGGCTTGTGTACACAGCTGGGCTTTATGTACGCCTTGCTGTTTTGTTGCCTGGAATGTATGTACCTCAAAGAAAAAGTGGTGACATTTACATTTTTAAGATACCCTTGTGAACATATGACCATTTTTGTCATGTAATGATTTCTTCACATGCCAAGTCATTATATACAGCAGTTCATAGAAGAGAATTTTGAGTATGTACTATTGTGCTCAGTATGAGCTACATACTGAGCAGTCGCGTGTCGCCCCGTTTGCTTCTTCATCTCGGCCCCATGTATTTGTTGGCTGTTTCAATTGCTACTTATTGCTTTCTCCTGTCTGTTGAGACTGAATAGCAAACTGAAAACTACAAGCACATATGAGCATGTGGCACAAAGTTCTGCATTCCCCAATGCATGAAGTGATTCAGCAGAAAGGTGGCTGACCAGATATTGCAGATTTCAGGAAGAAGGACATGCACAAGGACAAAGTTTGGCCACCGGACCACAGCTGCCATTATCATTTTCGGCATTGATATCGCCTCAAAGAAAATGAGGACGAGGGTGACAGCAAGCAAGTGGTGGCGATGCGTGCTCACAGAAACAGCCACATTCTCTCCCTATAATTCCCAAACACATTGCAATCGGTGCCACTGTACAACCACGGAGTGCTCTCCGGCATGCGCTCGTGCGGTGTAGCTCATACGGAGTGCAATAGCACTTCCTACCCATGTGCTATGATAGCATTCATTTCAGGAGTTTTCTGTGATTACATCTTTGTCATATGGGTTCTGGGGGCTGAGGCTGATAAAACTTTATTCACAGTAAGTGGGAGGAATAGTGGAAGTCAGCTAGCGTGCCGCTGGCCGTGGAGACTTTTGGCAACACCGGCTCATTCGACAACCTTGAACTGAATGCCAGGGTCATCGCTGGACCTTAGCTTGTCCCAAGCTTCTTTAGAGAGATCAGGCAAGAGTTCTGAGAGGAGAGTGCTAGGGGGGTATCATTAGAATGGCAGACATCTACTTTGGGAAGGAACCGTTTTATTTGGGGTGATTATTTCCCTACTGAAAGGAGATTTTTCTGGTGGTAGTTGCTTTTTAGTTCTTAATGTTGTCACAGTGTCATGTGGTTTGCAGAACGTTTAGTCTTCTTTTCCCAGGTTTGGGTGGACAACCTGCTTTCTTTTGTACTGTTTGCAGGTTTGTATTTTAAAAAACTATGAGAGATACCTAGGTGCAGTCTGTGCAGGTGGGTTGCAGAGCAAGGCAGACATTATGTATGTTATAGAGCTGAATGATTAGATGACTAATAAACTTAAATTATTTTCTTTTAACACAACAGTGTTAAGGGCCTTCTTCAGAAAATTCAACATTTGCGTTGTGAGCAAAAAATTATGAGCATGCTTCTGGCAGGTGACACCTGGTTGATCGCCAGGTTGACATCAAGGGATCACATGATGTTGCCTAGTTGGCCAGAGCAGCCAAGTTTGGTTGCTTCTTTGAAATGGAATTGAACTGTCTCACTCCTTATGATCCCATGTCAGACAACCTACCCCTAGGCCAAGGAGGCACGTTTGTACGGCTTGGTTAAAGTGGGGCTTTAAAGCTCTCTTGGGTGGTCTTTCAGATAATCTGATAGCTTATGACTGAATGCTAATGAATATTGTGTGAGCAGACACAAATTAAGGTTAATTACTTTCATACCACCCATTGAGCATCAATGACTGGTGACCCATAGATACTGTGTGCTATTTGAGTGCTACCAATGTAATCTTGTCACTTCTCATGCAATCAGTTTAAAAGGCTAAGAAGTCTGCTTTCAGTTTTGAAATCATTTGCAACTCTGCTATGGTAGGGATTTTTAGTGTGAAATTGATGAATACGGTGTGCCACCTTCCTTAGTAGGCAAATTATGCAGTTGCCAAATTATGCATTTGCCATTTTTTCGCATATTTACGCATCACCCAAACGGGACACTGCTAGGGTAGTGCTGAAACACAGCAAATCCAGCGCAGAATGCTGTCAAAAATGAAAAGATCTAGTTAATGAAGACTATAGACTTACTAGCTAGCGCAAGGTCTCATTTACGGCCTCGTTAACTTTCTTTTTTTTTTTTTAACATTGGCTTGAGAACATGGCGGACCTTTCACAGAGTTCCCCATCAGCCTTCTCAGGCGTACACAGAAGAGCGGCGCATCCGATGTCATTACATCGGCTTAATGGTGCCACTCAAAGGGGGAGTCCTCCTATCACTTTGGCAACATTTTAGACTAACTTAAGCAGTAACAAATTAAAAATAACCAATTGTGAACTTGAAAGGGCCGATTCTTTTAATAATAGATAACCACTCGAACTGGCAGGTGCACATCAACTCAATCTGCACTATACATACAAGCCAGAAATTATTTTGGACATGAATGTTGTATTCTATGTTTCTTTATAACCATTTATCATGTTGTGTAGGCTCTTGGGGATGGAATTATACCACTTATCTGCGACCACTAAGGAGGCTACAAAACTACAAAAACCAGAAAATCACCTCCAGTGATTACCACCAGAGTAAGGAACAGTTTTCTAAATTACAGGTATTGCCAGTTGCACATTGATAAGCTGCGTGAAATAAATATAACCACATCAACACTGTCTTCAGAAGCAGTCACCTTTTCCATGTATCATTATTCTGCTCTTCATTATTTGCTCTGGAAGGAAACTTTAATTTGCCCCAACAAACAGTGTGTATGTGGATAAGTGACTTCAGTTTATAATTTATAGGCATAGAATTTGGAATAGCTTACCACTCTTACTGAAGACTTCACATAATTTTTCTATGCTAATGAAATATTTTCTAACCTCGATAACTTATGCTCAAAAATTCTAACTGCAGAGGTAGGTCTTTGGGTTATTGGTTGTCTTATGTATTAAAAATTATTTATTGTGAAGGCATTGTGTACTGTTTTGTTTTACATTAATAAAATTTTGTTGTTACCTGATATTATACAACGCCTGTGTACTTGAACTGATTTCGATCTATTTACTAGCCTTTGGCTAAGGGTTCAAACAGGTTTTTGACATGTTTGTACTTTACTAAGAAAGAAATAAACTTTCAATTGAATTGAGCCTGCCTAGGCCAAGGAATAAATGCTCAAGCACCCCCACCGCAATAGAAGGTGCAAGAGGCAAAGGAGTTGAACATTTGTACATAGCACTTCAACATGGTGTTCGTGCAGATGCAAATTAGCTAGCTTTAGCTTGCTCTTACAAACGTGGTGGCCTACAACAGTTCCTATCAACTGATAGTAATTAGGGGAATAACATGTTAGCTGTATAGACCTTTGCAACGAGGGCCCCCCTGTGCATCTCTATAATGCTCGCTGGGCTGTTGTGTGCGCCTGACATCAACACGGTGGCAGTGGAACCTGTTTGCAACAGCCCAGGTATTGGGTATTAGCTCTATGCCAGAGGGGAGGTGTTCTGACCTCCTCCTCGCCCGATGCAAGCTGGCGCTACAGTCGGCAGCGACATGGGGTGTAAGCAAAAACGCGACGTGCCTACACGGCACCAAGCGACGCTGTCTTCGAAACCAGTTCGCACGTGCAAATATTCTGAAGCGTAAGCTTCGCTTGTGCATAGAAATAGTTTGGTTTATGTCTGGAGAGTAGTTCAGCACTTTTGGAGCCGATTACTGCTAGAATTACTCAGTGAAGAGCTACACTGGCTTCCTTCACCATGCCCTCGACAGCGCGCGGCTGCGGTCGGCGGCTGTAGTGACTGATTAAGTTACATGATAAACGAGAGCGCAGTGTATAAGAAAAACTAATAAACACTGTTCAACTCCCGGGACTATTGCTAGCGCATGAAAGGAGGACAACGATATGAATGAGTGGAAGTGTGCTTTTCATATCACGACTCTTGATGGACTTTCCGCTGCTCCAAGCACCTTCACTCTAAAGAACAATTATTACCGGCAACTATAGGCAACTAGAAATTGTATTTTTAGCTCGCTGTACCTGCAACTTAAGTGAAAGAATTTCATCGTATAGTTCTTTGTAACATTTGCCTATAGTGCGCTGCCAACTTGTTTTATCCTGATCGATTAAAAAAAAAAGTTTCACATCTGTTTCATCATATAGATGCATCAAGGTCATTCACAGGTTAATATATACATGAAGGCTTTGAAGAATGCTCTCACTTTGTTCTTTTCCTTCTATAGGAGAGGTGCATGAGTGCAAATGTAATGTTATCTACGGTCGCAACGAAATTTAAGCGATATGCGTAATGTTTTTTTTTAATATACTTAGAACATTTTTATTGAAATGCGCGTCGTCTTATACTGCTTATTATACTGCCGAATCCACTCGGGGACATTAAAAATTACCTTCCAGATACCATATATACCATTCTTAAATATCCCGCTCGAAGGTTCCTAATGACCTTCAAAAGAAAATTTAATGATCTTAGAAATAACGCTGCGTGACTTTATCGGGATCCTAACCATGTTTACTCGCTTTCTAGAATCGGTGATGAAGAGTCACTCGTTGAAACTCTCGAAAGTGAAAAAAGAGAAAAACTACTTCACAAGACGGAGTTTTGGCAATATCACGCTGGAGTGACCGCTCAAGGTAACTGCAGTTGCCTTCGGAGCAGCTTTTGTGTTCTTTTCTGCACAGACACACGGGCAGTTCTGCAGGTGAATGGGATGTCACAGTGCGGCTTTTTTGCCACCGGTATTCAGTTTTTTCTGTCCCTTCTCTACAAATACAGTGTTCGGAACTTGCATGAAAGTATGTCAAGGCGAAACAATTTCGGTTGGGGTTTGAAATTCAGGGGCTGCTCGTCTTCACCCAATTGAAAGAGTTGCAACTGGAACAGTTTAGAGCGACACACACGTATACAACGGTGCAAATATTTTATCTTCTGTTAATCACCTCCTTTTGGTTATTTTCCTGTTAATTTGAACACCTCGCGGCACCTCTTAGTAGCTAAACTGCGGCTGGCAGAAATGAAAGGATCATGGAAAGGAAGGAAAGGGCCGAAAAGAAGAAATAACAGGGATGAAGTATTTAGAAAGTGTATAGAATATAAGAAAGGCTCTAAAGATAGCGCATCGCTCGGATCAGCTAACCAGTTTAGATACTTTGCGGCTATTCAAGACTGTGTGCAAAAGACTGTGCAACGCGTGGACATTTTCCATAGAAAGGCCTGGTGCCCCCGCTACCATCACCGCGTCCCCACATACCAGAGATAGAACACTGTACCAGAGAGGAGGAGCGGCGCTCGAGGCTATTCGCGGCGAGGAGTAAAATAGCCTCGAACCGGAGCGCGCAGCGCCGTTCCTCCTCTCTGGTATGTGGGGACGCGGTGATTTATCAGCGGGGGCGCCAGGACATTCTACGGAGAAAGCGCACGCGTTGCGCAGTCTTTTGCGCTCACAAAAATATCTTGAATAGCCGAAAAGTGTCTAAGCTGGGGCCCTATGATTTTCGACAATTCGCCATTTTGTTCAAATTGTGACGTACGCGTGACGTGTGCAGTAGGACGGTGCTAGGTTACGTAAGCACACAATCGGGTTCCGCATTCTGAAGAAAACGAGAAATAAAGTGACAGAAAAAAGCGCGCTGTCGCCTGCTACTATATATTGGAGCCAAGTACGAAAAACGACGATGCTCCTGCAGGAACCGATCCGCTGCGGTGCATTCCGTGATTTGGAAGCCTCGGGTTGCAGTGAGGCGAGTGAAGTATGTTGTGGTGTTGCGGCATACTTGTGGTCGAACATTCGACAGCAGCTATGCACGGAGAGGCTGGGCGAGTTTTAGCTGAAGGGCAAGAAAGGCGCAACGGAATATGTGCAGTTGGTTGGCTCAAATGGGCGCGGAAAGTAGCATTGTTCTTTACAACCGCCGATAGCCGCTCACGTTCACTTATCAGAGGCCTAAACCTTTTAGGACTAGCTTGGTCGTAAACAGAAGAAATTGACAGATTTCCAAAGTAGCTCCAGCACTGACGAAGAGGCGCTGGCGCAGCCGGCATGGTCCATGTCCAACAACGCTCGCAGTCTCAAAGTATCAGGTACTGGCTGTGCTGTCTACCTTTTTCGAAAAGCCGAGTTATGACCAGCTACCGTCAAGTCAACAAGTCTGCTTAAGTTTCTAACATATTGTGTCGGCTTGAGTTGTGTAGAGCGCAGAAAGCAGCGCAGAGAGAGAGAGATGGGAGAGGGTGTGTGTGTTTTCCACATACACACACATGAAGTGGAATGCATACGCTGGGCCTTACGGTTAAATTTTCATGCGCTGGCGTGCGAAAAGTTCTTGCGAAACCCAAAAGATGTCCAAGAAAGAGAACGAAACAGAAAAACGAAATAGCAGGAAGATTAATTAGGCGATGCCCAGGCTACCGTACACGTGCAGAAACGGATCATGAGGAAAGGATGAGAGAGGAATCTATAAACGGTCGGAGGAAATCCTGGTATGAAGCTATGGCGGCGCCGCGCGCGCGTATTCTTACTGTTGAAATGTTATAATGCAAATCAATAAAAGGAGATTATTTTCCGGCTGTATTAAAAAAAGCAACTAACACAAAATGTCACTCAACTATACATCATATGCTTAGAGCGTACCGGCAACTAACACAAAATGTCACTCAACTATACATCATATGCTTAGAGCGTACCGTCATAACGTGCTCTGGAGTACTTATTTTTTTCTAAAAAATAAGCAAATGGTGAGCCCGCATGCATATTAAACAAACTTTATATATGAAACACATCGTAAGCAAACATGTGCCATGTACATGGAACATACACTCCTTTATTAAAATAGAAGTTGTATTTTTTTGCTTGCTTTTCCCATTGGCTGTTCAATTCATTAATATTGCAGTGAGTGCATAGTGCAAGGCAAAAAAAAGGCAGTGCTTAGGGCCGACGTTTAAGACAGTGATCCCTCGCTGCCTGTCGCGCGAAGTTTCTGCACAGCCATCGCACCATATATGACTTCTCAGGTTGTATCCACGAACTGACCAGACAGATAATGAGAACGCGGTGCTCTCTGAAATTCATGATGGTTTGATGGGCGCTGTTTAACATAGAGACAAAGAGAAGAAAACACAGGACTGATGCCTTTCTTTCTCTTCTTTTCTTTGTCTCTGTGTTAAAGAAAGCCCACGAAACCACCATGAACAACCTACAACTCGTCAATTTTCGCTTCTGTTGCTTTCTGAAATGCCTCGTCTCGCGCAGATCAACCGCTTGAATTAGCGGGCCGCATTGCTGCGAACGACGGCGCGGATCGATGCTTTCTCTATGAGAGCAAAGCATTTGCAACGGGAGGGCAGCCTTGGGGTAGCTGCAACCCTCGTGCGAATGTGAATTTGCGTCTTCATTATTAATCCTTTAAAAGATGACGCAGCTGAAAAGTCCCCTTATGACGTCGTTTCAGTGCTTTCTGCAATTAAAACAAGATGCCTCAGCCGACTTCGCCACCCACAAAACTGTCTACCAAACTGCGGTGTGCGCTGGAGTTTTCTGCGTACCACCAGCGCCGCCTAGTGACCGTCGCGTCACTCTCTCGGTAGGACGGCTGAGACTGCCGCGGCTGGAGGTGCTGAAGAGCGTCTAATTCGCGAAATGAAACGCATGCTACTGCGTTTAGAAGCGCTCGGTTACGATAAAAAGATTGCTCTGTACTCTATTCCACCGCAGCGGAACACAGTGGCGGTAGAACTCAGCTGGATTCAGGAGACTAGATGCATAGAGAGGATTATTGAGCTTCTCGCACTTCTCGTTTGAACGCTGCTCATTGCGCTTCATGACGTGGCTTCGCCCGCCGTACCATACACATAAAGTTCTGTTTATTCGCTTTTATCATTTGCGCAACCTGAAGAGAACGTGTTTTGAAGGGTGCCTTTTAGAACTGGGCGTGAGTGGGGCCATTGCAAGATGGACGGCAACTCAAAGTCAACAAAGGGGCGAACGTAAGTGGCATCCTGATATGCATATTGCGATCATCTAGATGACAAACCGACAGTTAACAACCTATCCGAATACGCAGTATTGTGTCGGAATTGCAAAGAGTCGGGTAATGACCTAACCGGCATGATTTCAGATTTCTTTCTGAATTAAGCTATCGCAACTTACCTAGTGACCGTTAAACAATTTTTCAGTGGGTCAGTAAGTGAGCTGTGATTGAAAAAATGCTCTACATTAGAGAATTAATTCGTTCGTTGTTTGCTTTGAATACAAGGTGTATTGATTCACAGACAGCGCTTTATGTTCTTAAGAATTGGATGTTTCAGTTTGCTGGCTGAAGTAGAGCTGAAAACGTTCGTGCAATATGTGTTTTAGGACACGGGGTAGATATTCTTCATATTCAATCCAGAATTTGCTTATTGTAAATATCGCGCTGTATGATTGAACTGTCTCACCATGAATGATTGTTCTGAGGCAGGCATGCTGATAAATTGCTCGATTCTTGTATTTGGCCACGAAATAGTATAGATACGCCGATTTCTAGTAGCAGTCGGCGCAAGAGGCGGTTGGAAGGGGTGGAGATACGTCAATGTACAACCGCACACACCACACCGTTAAATGTTGCCTGCTACAATTTTTATTATGTAAAAGGAACACAGCATAGCAACTTTGTTGTTTCAAGTTTACACTGATTTTTTTTTTATTAACCATCGCCGATACCAACCCCATACCTTCTATGTAGTTCATTCTTGGTTCTTAAGATAAAGAGCGCGGGTTTAGACTAAGGAGATTTAAGGAATGGCAACTCTCCCCCCCCCCCCCCCCCCTTTCGCTGTTCTGTAGGGCACCGATAATTTCCGCCCAGCATTTATTAACTGGACAATTGCGGTCACTTCACTTTTTACATTACTAGCAGTGTGAGCAATTTAGTGGGTCTCGGTGTTATTCGCTTCCAAGAATAAGCAAAAGACAATTAAACCCATCAATTGCTTGTAGTTCGCTGTCGCAAATAGGCAATTGCCGAAACTCAAGGCCTCATGACCGATACAGGAGTTCCCTGTTTACGTTGTCGCACGCCCCGTTTATGTCCAGGAAGGCCAAATACAAAGGTCCATTTTCCACTCTAGATATTTCGATGCATTGGGTAAGCACGAACAGGCTTTATTTAAGCGTCTACCATTTCTAAAGCCGTTTTTAAGTTATCCGAGTATCTCCTTACTTTCTACCCATGCTTGCATCTTTAATTTCAACGCCTGCATGGCTAACCTGTATATAACAGACGTTATGGTAATCGACCTGTAGGATTTTATGTGCATCCTATCTCCTTTCTCTTTATAAATCAAATTCATTTTACTTTACCGCCAGCTGTCCGGAATTTGTTTATTCGTTATGACTGTTTCCGAAGCTTTTAACAACGTTTGCTTACTTCTTGGACCAAGTTCATTAACCAGCTTGATCGGAATTCCATCTATTCCTGTAGATGTGTTTTTAGGAATTTTTTTCTGCCTTTTTCTAGTTTAGGTTGGTCAGTTCTAAGCTGCTTTGTATTCTGCTATCTTGTGTGGCTTTCTGATTTGCGAGATTACCCTATTGTCGCTCTTAAATGACTCGGCTATAACTGATGTAATGTAGTTCGCTGCGTTGTCTCCCTTTAAACAATTTCCCTATTATTTTGAATCCGGTCCTGCTTTCTTTGATTCTTTTTACCTGCCAGCTTATATGGTTCCAGAATTTTCTCCGTCTGCATGCCCCTACTGGCATCGTGTATTTCAGCCACCCAGTGATCGCGGGACTGCTTTATTTTACTTTAGACGAGGGCCTGTACATCAAGTTTTTTTTTTGTCGATACTATTCCCATTTTTGGTATATTTCCTCCTGAGATACCTGTGCTTTCTTTGCCTCTCAGTGTTCCCTTGAAGCTGCCCGTCGTTGTTCAATGGCTTCCCTGATTTCCTTATTCCACCAGTTCCGTGACTTCCTCTTTCCATTCCAGCGGTTTGCTACTTTGACCTCCTTAATTTTTCTCCTTATGAGT
>NC_139344.1:144934567-145014320 GCF_055883805.1 Amblyomma maculatum | reverse complement strand
AGTTCTACCTGACCATAATGACAGTCTTTCGTGGGGCTTTTCTCTATTGCATCCTCTATCTCTGCTGCTATCTGTGCTATTTGATCGTCGTTTAATTTTGCGTTTATTTTTTTTTTGTCTAAGTTCCATTTTTCTTTTCATCAAGGGCCCCATCTGCAGACTAATACGTTTCAAGAATAATACATTTTGTGTATGTGGCGCCATCTAGCGGCCAAGTTGAGTACAACCGCCATGTTTGTGCGGTGACAAGTAGCGCACATCGGAATTTCGGAGCTTTCGCATGTATTTTTTTTTTTTTTTTGCTTTCTGAAAGTAGCAGGCCGAACAAAAAAAAAAGCTTTTCAGCAGCAGCCAACCCATTCGGTCAGAAATGACCAAAATGTATGCTCCTGATCAGGTCGGCTGAAGGCTGCAAACCTAATTACAATTAGTGTGTAACTTTTATGGGGAACAGAGAGGCGGTGGGGCACCACTGGCCGCGAGGGCGGTGAAGCCAGCAAGGCAGGGCCTTTCAACCTATCTTTGATCCTTAAGTGATTTGTAGGAACGAGCTGCTGTAAAAAATTCAGTAATAAAAGCAAGCGAATGTCGCCGTTTCATGTCGTATTTAGAAGTAATGCTAATCGCGCTACATTTGTTTGGTCAGCCGATGATTGATATACTGTTTGCTGCTTGAGCGGCTATGCAGGAGTTCTCACACTTCTACTGGGGTTCTATTCTTAAGGATCCATTATTCATTTCGGATCCATTTACTCTACCCTAGGCTACTTTTGTTGGGTGACAAAGCCGGGGCATTCAAGCGCCCACTACCAGGCAGTTCTCTCAAATTATAACCGTACGCCGGACATCGCAGTCATGAACGCTAATCCTCCCATCCTTACAATCTTGCAGGAAAATCAATCGTTTAGCTCTATTCCTCAAGACATATCATCACGATACGCTACACGACGACTTCATCTCACCACCATAATACATTTCCCGTCGCATCGTTCATTGAGGTCGGAACCGCCAATTGCTGTACCAAAGCTTTTTTTCAGTCTTGCCTTCCCCGGACATCCCTCGAGAGGAACCACCTTCCCTCCGACATTGCAGCCATTGAAAATAAGCAGCGTTTTCGCGATGCACTAGCTAATTTAGTTTATTTTGAAATAAATTGAGTTTGCGCTCTTATAACATTCACTGTATTGTATGTACTGTTGTATTCTATGTAGCCTACTCCCCTCTGTAATGCCTTTGGCCCTGAGGGTACAAAAAATAAAATAAATCGGCCGGATTTAAGCATTGCCTACATGACTCAACCACCGGTTTGCCGGTATGTGCGTGGAGTGGCGATGACTGTTGTCGACGGTGGGAGCTGCTACCCTGCAATTTCTTTGCCTGGCCGCCAGTGCGTATGTCTGATGCTGCGGTCATGCTGCTATCCAGATGAAACGGAAAATGGAATACTTATTAAATAGTGACCTTAAATTATGCCCCATAATGTCCTCAGCGAAAGTTGCTTTTATCAACAATTATATCCCATTCGTCGTCGAAAGATTTGCATTACTTCAAGAAATCGCTGATGTTCCTATGACTCTATTCCGCGTTAAAAAAAGAAAAAAACATAGCAGCGCTGTTTTACCAAATAAGTTGACAACCAATTTATTAGGCATCGTTCTCTTCGAGTGGGGCATGTTCTTTCATACTTTCATAAACTTCAGGTGACTGCATCGAAATAGTTTATCTTTACAAGGCGGCATCTGGTATATATTTGCCGCAAGGAATATAATTCCAAAGGCTGCCGTTGTTGCACTGGCAGTCAGTTTTTCGAGTCCCTTCTCTATAAACACAGTGTTCCGAACACGAGCGGCTGCCAAGGCGAAACACTTTCGGTTGGGCGTTGAAATTCAGAGGCTGCTCTCTTCGCCCAAATGAAAGAGATGCAACTGGACCAGCGTAGAGCGACACACGCGCATACCACCGCTGTTAACATTTTATTTTCTGTTAATCATCTCATTTTCGTTTTCATTTTCTTGTTAATTCGAACAACAGAATAAAGAAAAAGATTTTGTTAGCCGCGGCACCTCTTAGCCGCTGAATTGCGGCCGGCGGAAGGAAGGAGCGAAAAGAAACAACAGGGCTGGGGTATGTATAACGTGTTCAGTTCAGTTCAGTCGTTCAGTCGTGTCCGACACTTCGTGACCCTATGGACCATGTCACGCCACGCTTTCCGGTCTTTCACCATCTTCCTAACATCACATAACTTCATCTGCAGTGCCTTGAGGATGCCATCTAACCATCGCGTTCGCTGCCTACCCCTTAAAATATAAAAAAGGCTGTAAATATAGTGCATCGCTCGCATCATCTAACCAGCTTAGACACTTTTTCGGTTATGTGTGCAAAAGACTGCGCAACGCGTGCGCTTTCTCTGTAGAATGGCCTGGCGCCCCCGCTGCTATCACCGCGTCTCCATATACCAGAGAGGAGGAGCGGCGCCGTGCGCTACGGTTCGAGGCTATTTTCCTTTTCGCAGGGAAAACGGTCTAACTCATAGCTGTGGCGCCGACGACGGATTAGACGTGGGGCTGCTCGCGCAGGGGATTGGGCGAAAAAATTACTGCCTCTTTGGTAATAGACAGCAGTATAATAGGGGGACAAATAGCGGGACGCGAGTACGCATGCTCACAGTGATTACCGCACCCCTCGCCTATTCATCACAGCACTGCAGGTACGCGTTCACATTGTCGCCCCGCAATTACCCTATCCCCCTAACCGGTAGGGTTCCCCTATCCTAAAAGTGTCCTCAGAGGTGGGCAGTCTTCTGCTGTGGCGCGTAACTCGTTAAAAGATTGCTGTCTGCAAGACGCTTCCTACGTACCTCTATTTCATCATGCTCCATTATTCGCACGCGCGGGGAATGCGTAAGCATGCCAAATTTTGGAAATAGCCCTCCTAAATATGGAAGGCATCACTGAGTTGGCCACAATAAAATTAAGTCGGACGCCAAAGTTGATAAAATTTGGACGAAGGAAAATTTTTGGGGTCTGATGGGCCAACTTTTGGGGGTGGCTCACCAAGGTCACCACTGAACTGGTCATTCTCAATTAGGTTGGACACCAATATTGGTGAAATGTGGACAAGTTCAGATTTTGGTGTCCAGAGGGCCAAATTTTCGGGCGCTGACAGAAACTTTCTGGGGCATATGCCAGTCCTGTATGAGGGCTTAGAGAGCGCACAACTTGCCTCGTTAAATATTGTTCGATGCCCGGATGAACCCGTTCCACTGCCTGGATGTTGGCTCTCGGTTTCGGCTCGACGTCACCTCAACATCGCCTACAAAGCGGTCTAAAGCATTTCATGATTAAAAAGAGAGGCCATCAGACGGAGAGGGCGAGAACTCTCGCGTTCAGAGGGTAATCTGAACATTTATTGATTTTTTTTATTGGCTGTGGCTAAAGGTACGTCGGACGGACCCGATCAATGGTCTTAAAGGTACGTCCGACGGACCCGGTGCGTTTTTCTTCGGGATCCGTCCGACGGATCCGGGAAATATTTTTCAGAGGTACGGCGGACGGACCCGATCGGTAGGGTTCTTCCGACGGACCCAACGCATTTTTCTCCGATATGGGCCTTGGGATCCGTCGGGAAAGCCGGACTCAGATGTTGTAGCAACAACATGGTAGCCATATGTAGCCAAATCGAAGTTGGTATGAGGTGTACGTGCGAGGTGTAAGAAGTATGTACTACATACTGCATGCGTGAAATGTGAAATTACAAAGAATAGTACAGTGGCAAGAATAGTGCCTAGAATGGGTGATATACTACGTGATGGCATGATGATAGGTTTACTGAGTTGGACCGCGGCAGGGTGGCAAGCACGACAAGCGCATGTAATCGCGGTGTTGACGGCCAGCCCGCGGCCCGCACGCCCGCTCATTTGGTCCTCGTTATTATGTGGATTAACGTCTACGACGGTCGTTATGTAATTATGTAGTTTTGATTCTTCAAAGTTTCCTCACTTCCATCTGTGATGAGATGCGTCACGTAACGCATCGCTTTCTGCTCGCATTGAGGTTTGGTGCTGCAAGTTCTACGTAGTACAAGCGGCGCTGAAAAAGCTGGGCACCGCCGGCGTGTCTCTAGCCCAAGCATCGCGTCATTCGTGTTTGTTGTACAACTGGAGGTGTGGTTTGTGCTTACCGTGAGATGCTGTGATTACGGATTACGTCCTACTAGAGTGCTGTGTGAGACTACGAAGAGTGCTGTGATGAGTGCGCCGATGTCCGGACGGACATCAGTGTGTCCGTTTATGATCGGCGATGTTGCACGTGCATGTCAGTGTTTATTAGGTGCAGTGGTAATTTATTTACACGCGCTGTGCAACAATCAGACGAAAATAAGTCATCGACAATTTGTTAGCCTGTACTACAGAGCTCAAAACTCGGAAAATGGGAATGCACGATGCAGTTTTCGCATGTTGGAGTGGACCGAAAAATAAGTGCCCAGCCCACACCGCCGGGATGCGTATTACTACAGGTGAAATGGTTCAGGTTTCTGTAAAATAGCTGCCTGGCACAGCACCTTTCTAAATGTTCAGGCTTTGTACTATTGTTGAAGGCCACTTTATCATTAATAAAGGAACGAATATGCTTTATGTGTTAATGACTAATGCTTTTTCAACATATTATGTTCATTTTTTTTTTCGTTTTTCCTTAGTTTCCTTTGTTTTTCATGCTAGACAAACACAAATAGTACACTTTTAAACTTGTCAGTCCAAAGCTGAACATGAATATCTGCCATGCATGTGACAGCTTTAATGCTAGAAAGGTTGACATGTATAGCATGTACGTACACGCTGCGACATCTTAGTGGCACGTTAGGCTACTTGCCCCAAGGTCGTGATGTTTAATACCAGTGATGGCAGTCGCACTTTGGTGCAGGTGAAATGCAAATGCATCTGTTTTCTGCAAGATGTCAATTCAAAGTACAAAGCCCAGGCAGTCAAATTAGTCTGGAGCTCTCCACTACGGTATTCTTCATAGCTACATATGTCACTTTAGGATGTGAAACCCTACATGCCACAGGTAGGCTGCATTGTTTTTTAGATTTTGTAACCTCTCATCTATGTTTTGCAACATTTGGCTAATTTTAGTTCCCACTCATCTATGTTTTGCAACATTTGGCTAATTTTAGTTCCCAAACAGTTGCTAAAGATGAAACCGAAGCAGTTCTTGGCATGGTTTGCTGCTTAGATTAATTTGCTAATTGCAGTTCTTTGAAACTTGCATCAATGCTGGACAGTTCAAATAGCAAGCAGTTGAATTACAGAAATGATGTGGATCATGCATTTCAGTTCTGACAAGTGGAAAGTAACGGTCCCCTCCTTGCATGCATAGGTGCCTTTAGACAAATACATACTCGGGTGTGTGATTGTGACGCATATCAAGGGTCAACAGAAGGCCATGTGGAGCCAGTGTGATATTCTTCATGAAGGCTAAAGTAAAATTGTACAACAGCTGCTGTACCATGCAGAAAAAAAATTGATCATTTAGTGTATGATTAACTGACCATGAATAGCATCTTACTCAGAGTATGATGTGATATATATCTGGTTTAGCATCCCAAAATAACTACGGCTATGAGGAACACAATAGTTGAGGGCTCCGGTATAATTTCGACCATCTGGGGTTCTTTTATATGCACTGACACCGCACGGTGCATGACGGCCTATTGTTTCGCCTCTATTAAAATGTCCCTGCTGTGGCTGGAACCAAATCTGCATCTTTGGGTTCAGCAGCCAAGCACTCTAAGCCAGCACAACGGGGCCAAGTATCAAAATGCATGCCATTACATTTCTTTCTAGCCTGTGGTTTTCTTCACAGAACTAATGTATGCAAGGAAAAGTAAATAGCAAGAAAACACTAGTTTTATTGCACATTATATTCACATTTCAGCAAACATTCTCTAGGAAAAAATTTCTCATAATGTTTTCATGGAAACCATGAACAAAACAAAACAATGCACTTACTCCACTCGAATTATTAATGGGCAAGGTTGCATCTATGCTACTACACTGCGCTTATCACAAAACCACAAGCCCCATCTGCTTTGGCTAATCACTTGATGGAACTAACGGAGACAGATGTCGCACACCACAGACTGGTCGTCTCGCAACATATCTCTGCATATGTTGCATTTCAATTTCATGCCTTTCCACTTAGTTTCAACTGTTGCCAGCATTACTAGTCACCCATCTTTTCTGAAATTCCTTTTTACGCTGTTGGGATCAGCATCCTTGTTAACGATGGTCTCTGGCATTTTAGATGCTATCATTTTCACATCTTCCTCATCTGGAAGAACGAAGGAAATGACAAGCTTTGAGCAGACAAAAAATTAGGGAGACTCCTAATCTCCACCTGTAAGGGTATGGTGTGCCAGCGTTAATGGTTCTTGTCTGCAGATCCCACTGTGGATTCTCGTTAATTTACATGCTCTTTGCTACAAACATTACTACTAATTCCTTAATTCATGTCTCTGTTATCTCAGATATACTCATTAGCATACGGTCGTAGGCTGCCCTGTTAGGTGATAGACAACCTGGCATAGACCTCTGTAAGCCTCAACCTTTCTTAATTGGAGGTGAAACGTTGAAGCTGAAATATTTCAAATATAACTTTGTAAGCTTGGCTTAACAGCTCCTGCCATGTCGTGTGGCCTCGTGACATTTGGCTCGTGGCACTTTTGGCTTGTGCACAGGGGTCATCTGTTAAACACTGGTTAACATGCATGAAAAATACATTTTCACACAAACTGGTGGCAAATGGTCAAGTAAGTGGTGCACTGCAGATTCTGAAATGTATACCTATATTCATGCAAGGATCGCATCATCACATAACATGATCAAGAGTTCTATCAGTACCTGTAGTTACATAGCATTTCAATGCCCATTAAAGGACCACCTCAGACAATGGTTGTTGTTATCTCAAGACCTGTTCTAACAGCGTACTGACGCCATTCCACTGAGCGATGGACATGTATATGCATACCCTAGATAGCTCATGATTGTGGATCTCATTTATTTCTATGACTTCCAAGGAGTTCCTGTCGTCAGAAACTTTATGAAATCGGGACAGTAGTCTTGAAAGGTGATGAAAAGAAATAACCAGGTTACCTTGACGCAATGCTAAATTACAGAGGGTGAATATGCTGCATGAAGATACCAAGAAGCTTGTACAAAGAAAAGTGAGAGTGAAATGGCAGGATTTTTGAAACATTGAAATAAACTACAAACTATACTTGTCAAACCTGTCATTAAGGAATGGAAATCATGCAGTAATCAAAAACACAACATGGAGGACATTTTAGGTCATCTTCACAAAACACATACCCAAACCTCACACACAGCTTCATACTTATGAAAGAGGACAAACCAATATGCAAGGAGTGTGGAGATGAACTAACAATAAACCATATCTTACACATGCGCCAGAGTCGAGAAAAGAGGAAACATTTTGTACAATTTCCAACAGATCCATTTCCATCCCAGCATGATCCTAGGAGAGACGTGCAAATTTCCTGCATTTTTGGTTTCCTAAAATGTTCCTAAACAAGCTACATCCTAAAGAACATTTTAGTCATTACACACAAAATAAATACATTAAACCTTGTTCTTGGTGCATGGCAGCATTAGTCGCTTAGGCACCATAAAAATCAACACAATGCTGTAAGGTATACCATGGTTAGCTATGTTATATGAGACAAGCTTTCGGCCTGGTGTGGTCCTTATTCACGTGACAGCGCTGTCATGAGGGTCTATGTCCCAGCGATCGGAAAGTGACCTATTCCAATAATTTTACAAACTGAAGGTGAATGTAGAGATTTCTAAAGACTGGAGTGCTCAACTGTTTTATCAACGTCCGCCAGCTTTGACAGCCTGGAGTGAAACTGTTGAAGAGAATACATTTTTGAACATTTAACGCGTTTCTGAAGGCGTTGCTTTCAATTACGGGGCCAACAAAAAGCAGGTGAATGTCAAACGCCGCCTAGATAGGCTTTCTAGCAAGACAGCGGTGTAGCGTGGAAAATCGCTCCGCCGATCCATCGCTGGCGCCGCTGACTTGAAAGGCGAACTGTTCAAACTTATATAGCTACTGACCACACCTGAAACACTGAATTGCGCATGATCAAGGCAGAATTTCTCTAACACTGAGCACTGGTAGCTATCGATTTCGCGCCCAATATTGTGAAAATCTGTCCTCTCTTCGATCATTGATACGTCCACGGTTGAACATTTATGCGCCTCGGGGTAGGCCAGCCGTGGGAACATGGATGCGTGGTTGTAGCAACGATCGCTTGCATGGTACACTCTGCAAAATTCCAAGAGTCAGCTTCTTCAACGAAATGTGCAGCGCACATTTTCTACCGCGTACCTAAGCCCGGCGATGCATGCATATCGATCCCGATCGTTTCAAAGCTGCGCGGCCGTTCAGTCGGGTCACGCTAACCTCGAGCATGCGGGGGTTTAAACTACATGTACGCAAACTTCAACGACAAGAAAAAGATGCAGCCTAAGCACTTTAGTCTAGTAATCCCCTATATACCAAAGAACATTGCTGTTCACAGGGAATTCGGATCATTCACGCTTCCGGCTTTCCGGTTGTGCACTCTTGCGGTGCGGTGCAGTAGGTCTTCGCCTCGACGAGTCGATGTGCAGGCCTCTAGTAGATTCGGCAAGTCTTCTGCCACGGCTCTGAGGTAGAATTTAAACGAAGAATTTAGCCAAAAACATCCTGTTTCCTCGGTCTGCATGTGAGGAACGAGCATAATGCCATTTCACATACATACTTTGGACTGCCGAATGTTCAGCTGCACGACGAGGTGTGTGTGTGTTGTGCCGGCGCTAGATCTTCAGAAGTCGATGCAGGACCTAAGACAGCGTAAATGCTAGGAATAGCTCGCTCGCATTACGGGCAGATCGAGGTGATAGTTTAGTGCGAAGCGAAAGCTGCTCGTGAATGTGCGTATCTCGATGCCAGCTGGTGGAGCTGGAGCAGTACGTAGCATATCGCCTGCAGCTATGTGCTTGACAGCGATGTTTGCCGTACACAACCCTAAGAGAAGACCGTGATCTATGTTAGAACGGATGCACTCTTCGTAGCACCTCATCGAGAGTCGCGGCTAGCTGATATCATAGAGGATGAGATCCATTCACGCGTAGCAAGCGGAATGGGGCCGCGTTCGACGTGCATATAGCCATGAGCCTGTATATCGACGTCCGCCGTATCTTTACTAGAATCGAATGGATCCGTCGGACGTACCTTTAGACACTTCGTTTTTTATTTCTGATGTGCAGCCTTTGGTTCGAGGTTGTGTCTTATACTCTCAGGAGAAGTATAAAAAAATTATTGCTCGGAATTAAATCTGAATAAGAATAATATATTGCAGTTAAATGTATATTGTCTTATAGAAAAAGAAGGGCGCAGTAACTGTCACACCTCTCGGTGGACACCTGAACTGGACCGTAAAGGAAGGGAAGAAGGTGGGAGTGAGAGAAGCAAGAGAAAAAGGTGGAGTGCGCGTTTTCCACATCCACTAACGAAATGTTATACAACGAGTGAGGCTCAACGACCGCTGAAGACCGAAAATAAGCGCTGTAGTTACGTGCAATGAACGAATATCTTGAAGGGAAGGAAGCGATAAAGTGTGTGATTATTTTTAGCGCTCGCGCAATTCACGTACGAACACGAGTATTTATCGAAACCATTGGGCCGCGGGCTCTGCCCCTCTCTCGCCATAGTCAATAGAATGGAAATGGATTTGCCGTGCGAGGCTTTTGCGAAAACCTTTGTTGAAAGCGTCTTGGCTGCTTGCCTCGTGGGATGAGAGCATGTCCAACAAACGGGAATGCGTTCCGGAACCACAACGCGCGATCATGCAGATGAGAGAGCCTACGCTGTGGCATGAAAACTCAGACCGGCAAAGTGGGACTTGTACTCGACATTAGTAATTTTGCTTTGCTGACGATGTGGTCGTGGATAGTAAAATCTGCCATGTGTTTGAAAGTAAACAATTTTGTTTACTTTAAATTTTGTTGTAGATGAAGAAAACGACCTGCTTCAGCTTTTTGCCAGGACTCCATCGCTCACGTATTACATGTATTACATGCCAAGCTTTTGCCCTAACAGAACTTAGTGTTGCCGTTACAAGCGACTTTCTTCTTTGAAACTCGTGTTCATCATTATGCGCGTGTTGCAAACTCGGGATTTTGTCTGCCTACCAGTGGTTATAGCGATTCTTATCGGTCGGAGACACATTCTGGTACCCTCACGAGGACGAGTCCTCATGATGACGTCCTGACCATCACTTCCACTCGGTGAGGGTAAGAGGGAACTGACGCGGAAAAAAATTCCTGAGTCGCACATAAGTATGCCTATGTGCAGTAATGCGAAAGCATTGCGAATTCTATCACGCCTCCTGGTGGATTAGCCCGACACTACAATAGTGGACCTCGGCCGCACTCTGCAAATGGAGTATGTGTATGGTGTATTTACCTAGTTTAAATGAAGAAGCGGCGCAGATGGAGCTTCATGAAGATGACGATGTTAACTGCGTAGCGCGAGCATGCATGTGTTGCAGTTCACTTGGTATAGTCGACGATGTTTATTGCACAGCGCGAGAGTGCGTTACAGTTTTACATGAGACATGATCAGCTGCGGCGACCAAACCGGCAATAAAGAAAAAAAAAAAAGTGGCGATAGCATAATGCTCTCGTGCCTGGGCCAGAGAAGCTGATCTATTCGTTCTGGCGCGGGTTCGAAACCCATTCGCGGCAATTTATTTTTTTTTCGGACAGGCTCTGTCCACAATTCCTTTACACACCATTCATGAGCCAAGAAATGCTTTCGCATTAAACATTATGTGGGCGAGGGAGGGCTAAGGGGGTTAGACAAGGTTGAGGGAATAAAATATGCACGATTTGTGGGTAAGGGTATGTCTCAAATTTCGCGCCTACTCTGGCCTTACATAGCTTACATAATTTGCTGTCTGGGAAGCGCCAGATTTCAAAACACTCATGGATGACGACTGTAAGTGAAAAACAAAAAACAAAAAAAAATCAGAACTGCAGGCTCAAGTACTTTATCCGTGCAACTCCATCCTATACCTTGCCTGGTTTTTATTTGTTACGCTTCCTTCGATCGTACAAAGTTGAGTACACGCTTTATGGCGCTTATCATAGGAGGTAGGGAAAAAACAGGCAGGAGACAAGGCAGTAGGTGACTATCGCATTGGTTCTAGGAATAACAGGGGGGAGTTACTAGTTGAGTTTGCAGAGCGCAATAACTTACGAATCATGAATACCTTCTTCAGCAAACGGAAGAACCGAAAATGGACATGGAAAAGTCCTAACGGAGAGACTAAAAGTGAAATCGACTTCATAATGTGTTCAACCCCCGCCATTATGCAAGATGTAGAGGTAATCGGGAAAGTTCGATGCAGTGACCACAGGATGGTGAGGTCCCAAATTAGCCTAAATCTGAAGAAGGAACGCAACAGATTAGTGAGAAAGAAACCCATCAACGAATTAGCGGTGAGGGGGAGGGCAGAAGAGTTCAGGATCTCGCTACAGAATAGGTTTTCAGCTCTAACTGAGGATGGCGACATTACCCTAGAGGCAAGGAACAATAATTTCAGAGATATCATTACTCACTGCGCGGCAGAAGTAGACGGTAGGATAGTTAGAGAGGATACCGGCAAGCTGTCTAAGGAGACGAAAGATTTGATTAAGAAACGCCAGAGTATGAAAGCTTCCAATCCAACAGACCAGATCGAATTGGCCGAGGTATCAAAGCTAATCAATAAGCACAACGTGGCCGATATAAGGAAGTATAACATGGAGAAAATTGAGCATGCTGTAAAGAACGGGGGAAGCCTTAAAGCGGTAAAGACGAAATTGGGCATAGGCAAAAACCAGATGTATGCGATAAGGGACAAGGCAGGCAACATCATCACTACTATGGAAAAAATAGTCAAAGTAGCCGAGGAGTTCTATACAGATCTCTACAGTAGCCAAAGTAGTCAGGACCGTAATGAGATTGGCGGTAGGGAAAAACAGTCAGACGTTCCACCAGTGACGAAGGACGAGGTCAAGAAAGCACTAGAAACTATGAAAAGGGGGAAATCAGCTGGAGAGGATCAGATAACTACAGATTTGCTGAATGACGGGGGGGGATATCGTGCTAGAAAAACTGGACACCCTGTATACGCAGTGCCTGGTGTCATTGACGGTACCGGAACCATGGAAGAATGCAAACATTATCCTCATTCACAAGAAAGGGGACTCTAAGGACCTTAAAAATTACAGACCAATCAGCTTACTGTCTGTTACGTATAAGGTATTTACTAAGGTAATCGCTAATAGAATCAGGACAACCTTAGACTGCAATCAAGCAAAGGATCAAGCAGGGTTTCGGAAACGGTACTCTACTATCGATCATATCCATACCATCAATCAGGTGATAGAAAAATGCTCGGAATATAACCAGCCCTTATACATAGCATTAATTGATTACGAAAAAGCATTTGACTCAGTTGAAACCTCGGCGGTGATGCAGGCATTGCGAAATCAGGGGGTAGACGAGCCGTACGTGAAAGTGCTGGAAGATATATATAGTGGCTGCACAGCAACCATAGTTCTGCATAAAGAAAGTAACCAAATTCCCATAAAGAAAGGGGTTAGGCAAGGAGACACAATCTCCCCAGTACTATTCACAGCTTGTTTAGAGGAAGTATTCAGAGACTTGGAATGGGAGCAGTTAGGGATAAGGGTAGATGGAGAATACCTCAGTAATCTGCGATTTGCTGATGACATTGCCTTGCTAAGCAACTCGGGGGATGAACTGCAATTAATGATTGATGACCTAGACAGGAAAAGTAGAAAGGTAGGCTTGAAAATCAATATGCAGAAGACTAAGGTAATGTTCAACAGCCTCGGGAAGGAACAGCAGTTTACATTAGGTAGCGAAATACTGGAAGTAGTAGGCGAATATGTCTACTTAGGACAGGTAGTAACCGCAGATCCGGACCACGAAAAGGAAATAACAAGAAGAATACGATTGGGATGGAGCGCAATTGGCAAGCACTCGCAGATTATGACTAGCAGCTTACCGGTATCGCTCAAGAGGAAAGTATACAACAGTTGCATCTTGCCTGTACTCACCTATGGGGCTGAAACGTGGAGGCTAACCAAGAGAGTTCTACTTAAGTTGAGGACAACCCAGAGGGCTATGGAACGAAAAATGGTAGGGGTAACATTAAGAGATAGAAAGCGTGCAGAGTGGGTCAGAGAAATAACTCAAGTTACCGACATTCTAGTAGAAATTAAGAAGAAGAAATGGACATGGGCAGGACATGTAGTGCGAAGAGAGGATAACCGATGGTCGCTGAGGGTAACAAACTGGATTCCAAGGGAAGGAAAGCGTAGCAGGGGGCGGCAGAAAGTTAGGTGGGCGGATGAGATTAAGAAGTTCGCAGGGGTCAAGTGGATGCAGCTAGCACAGAACCGGGTTAAGTGGAGAAATATGGGAGAGGCCTTCGCCCTGCAGTGGGTATAATCAGGCTGATGATGATGATGATGACACGCTTTATTAAAATGACATCTTGTTAATCCGACAGCATTAGAGTCCACATGAGCAGATAAACTTGGTACTGTCAGGAACTCCCTGACTGGTCGACATGTGTCCGAAAATTCCTTGACTGCATGGTTGAGATGATGATGTCACAAAATCACGTGAAGTGGCTAAAGCACTGATTGTTCGCCGGGGCGCGTGACGTCAGGAAACCTCATGATATGGCAGAATTTTTAGATACGCTGGTCATGGAACATATCAGGTTGGAAGTGAGCCAGAATCAATGCCGCCTCTGGAAAGACAGCCTGACGTCTCTGGGCTAGATCCACATTATACTACATACAGGCGTTAAAAATCAGAAGAATATCAAACATTTAGCAGCAATGTCGTAGCAGCAAGGTCGCATCACACTCTACTGTGACTTAGCGCTCTCCTAATGTTTAGGTTATACCGATATTACCGATGTCACCTTACTTTATCATATCACCTATCAAACTTACAGATTGTTCAGCCGGGGGGGGGGGGGGGGGGTAATCTTTCACCCAAGTGAATTGCACCGACATCCAGGAGAAATTCCGGGCTGAAATTTTCGTGGTAGTCGCCTCTGACTGACTGCTTTGGGTGTCACGACGATAATTACTCTTCGCTCGGAGAAATACCGGACTGACATGACTCTTGGCAGTGATCAGCTACCAGCATGAACACACTCCGTTCATTGTTTATTGCATTCATTGCAAGTCCCAAACTCCTTTACTCCTTTGACGAAGCAGAAAGCGGAAGCAATGAACAATAGTCTGCGCCTACTTTGACTCAGTAATATTTGCGCCAGCCGGCAATAAGGAGGGAAGAATTTGGCGGGCACCTAAGCTCCGCCTTTAACGATACAAAGAAACAGAGCTAGTGGCCGCCAATGTCAGCTGCCTTCTGTCAGAGGCGTGCTCGTTATTTATTACTCACAACGCTAATAACACGGACGCCAGATTTTCTTGAGAATGGGAGAACTGAAATACTAATGCGACCGCCTTTAACGCTATGGCACGAATAGCTCGAACCTTTGAACTGGTGATTGTGAGGTTAATGATGACGGAGGGCCGACGAAGCGAGGGGGAGGACAGGGATGACCAGTAAATTTTACGAAGTGAGCATTGTATATAACATTAAATTGGACGAAGCAAAATTTACCTAATCAATGTGGCCATTTCAACTCCAAGAAAGATGCCATGTTTGTACGCTGTAGCCGCGGACGAGTGGCGGACGTGGGCGAGCTTCAGCGAACAACCGCTGCTGTATCAGTGTTCGATCCAGCAAGGAAAACAAAAGTCTCGTGTGACGCATCGCGCAGTGGAATAGGTGCCGCTCTTTTACACAACCACAAAGGTACGTGAAAACCAGTCGCATACGAATCCAGAACGCTCTCTGAAGCAAAATAGCGATATTCCCAAATAGAAAAAGAAACCCTCCCTAACTTATTTCACAACTTTGTCTACGGACGAAAGGAGATCATCGATTTTGACCATCGCCCTTTGATTGTTATTTATATAAAAAAAGGCCATCAGCAATAGGCACTAAGACTGCAGCGATTTTTCTTACGATTGCTAAGATATAACTTTGACCAGCACTTCGTTCCATGAAAGCAGCGCTGCTGCTTGCGGACATACAGTCTCGAGCTTCCATACAGTCTCGAGTGATGCCGTCAGCACCGATGATGTAGAGGTGCACGCCGTGAGTACGGTGTTTTCACTAATCAGTGACATAACATGGAAACGTCTGGCTGCTGAAACGAGCAAGGATTCATATCTCGGAACAGTACCGCAGAACTTGCAAATTAATCAACCGATAGAGGGGAGACCCTTCTCTTCCGAGCTTTCTCATGTCACAGGTGTACTGTTTAAGGCATGCAAAGTCATCATTCCAAGCAGCAGGAGGCAAGAGACTTTGCAAAGAATTCACCAAGCTCATCTGGGGATTAACAAGAGCAAAGCAAAGACACGTCGTCTTGTCTTCTGGCCTGGCACGAACTCGGAAATTGAGGCGCTGGCGCAGAGTTGCGCTACACGTAAAAAGTACGCATACAGTCAGTCAGAGGAACCTCTCATGATGCGGACTGTTCCTGACCAGCCTTGGTATAGAGTTAAAATGGACCTTATTCACTTCGGCGGAAAAGCGTACCTGTGGGCCTATGACGCCTTGTCAAACTATACCAGAGGTAGAACGTCGGCATACTTCTTCAGCCAAGGTCATCGTTGGTGCATGCAGCGCTGTCTTCGCTCGTTATGGATTACCCAAGGAAATTATTTCTGACAACGGTCCGCAGTTTTCGAGCAGGGGATTCGCCGCCTTTTCTCGCGCTTATGATTTCAATCATATCAACTACAGTCCAGGATTCCTGCGCTTGAATGGGCTAGCCGAGAAGGGCGTTCAAGTGGCATAAAGAAATTGCTAAGGAAAACTACTGAAGCAAAACAGGATTTCTGGCTGACATTTTTGGCTCACAGGACATCTCCTTTGGAGTGTGGACGGACGCCAGCATAGATCTCCCAGAGCCGCAATCTACGGACAATACTTCCAGAGTATCGATGTGGACCACCCCACCCAGTCGTCAAGTATCGCCAGCTTCAGACCTCCGCGCGGCCACTTGAAGCGCTGAAGGAAGGGGATGTGCGCATCCAAAGCGGTACATGGGCCACGAAAGCGCAGGTTCTCAAAAACCGACAGCTTTTTCAAGGTCTTACCAAGTGATCACGCAGGAGGGGCGGGTCCGTTCGGCCCAACCGAAAACACCTGCCACTGACGGGAGAAGCTTCCGACGCGACGCGACAGTCATGATGACGACGGAGAGCTGGAGTGCTCGAGCTCAACTCCGCACTCGAGAGAGCTCAACTCCGCACTCGAGTGCGGAGTTGAGCTCTTACCCTCACTAGCCAACAGCACAGCAGCAGCCCTTACCGAACAGTGCACCACTAACGCCAGCACCAAGGAGGTCACTGAAGCAGAGGAGGAGGAGAAAACATTTATTTACAAGGAAATGATTTGGGAAAGGGAGGTGGGTATGGTTGTGGAGCTGAGTGGCAGACCCTATTACGGGATGCCATTGGCCGCCGCCGCTGCCCGAGCTCTCTGGACCAGGGCACGCTGGGCCTCCAGGTCCGAGCTGGACAGGGCCGCCTCCCAGCCCTCTCTAGTTGGCTGTTTTATAACTTTTATATTTGTATTTTGCTGGCAGGCCCACACCATATGGTATTTACTGCCCGGAGAATTTGCACCTACCCGTGAATGTCGGGTTTACATGTTTTAGTATGGCGGAATTTAGAAACCTAGTTTGGAGCCGTCTAAGGTGGCACTCCTCAGATCTGTCGATGCTTTTGGCGGGTCCCGGGAGTGCCTTCCTGTAGAGGCGTAAATAATTTGTAATGTCCGCATAAGTTATGAGCGGAATTGGTATTTTTTCTTCGGTAGAACCGGAAGATTGAGCGGAACCCCGGGGGAGAAACGCTCGGGCAGCCGCGTGAGCGGTCTCGTTCTTCTCCACCCCTTGGTGACCAGGCGCCCATACAACCTATTTTTTTACCAATAGCCGAATATGAATTTCTCGAATGTGCCAATATATTCTGCGGGAGAGTGGCGCTATCCTACCCCGCACGTAATTTCGGCAGGCCTGTTACGAGTCCAACATTCCCCACGAAGACTGGAGTACGAGAGTACGAACCGATTACTTTCGTTCGCTGTGCACATATTTTGTCTTATACTTTCGTTGCAAGGTATATAGCTTCACTATCATGCAAATTTGTAAATAGCCGCACAGCTAATTTTCCTTTTCTTGCAAACAAAGAAGGATCTATCGTATCGTGCTCAACCTGGGGTATTTATAGTGCGACAAAGAAACGCAAGGGACAAGCAGAACGGGACAAGCGCTTTTGTCCCGTTCTGCTTGTCCCTTGCGTTTCTTTGTCGCGCTATAAATAATCTCGGATTGAGCAGCGTGAACCAACTAGCCCAACAAAAAGTTTTGTTGAACTTGATTTCGCGCCTAGCTGAAGGCGATAAGCGGAAGGAGCGTGTCCCATTTCACTGCATAAAAGCGAGCGCGCAAATTAAGCTCGCGGGGATTTGTGCCGTGGCACCCGACTCATTCTTCTCCCGTCGGTGAACGCAGTCGACATGAAGTCGATACAGATAAGTCTAGCGTATACGTACTACGTGGCACCAAAAGCAGCCCGTCGTGGCGAAGCATGTAGTCTTTTCTCGATTGAGCCCAATAGGTTCTTTCGGCGGGGAGAGGAGAAAACGGGCAGGTTAGTAGAATATGGGTTTTTGTCGCTTTTGGTGCTTGGCAGAAAGGGCAAATTGGTAGTATTGATTGATACTGAGCCTACCATGGTGAGACAATAAGGAGGGTGTGGGAAGGGTCCTCGTTTGCAGTCGTCGCTGCTGTTCCCTGATGAGCGAGGGGTGTAGTGGAGGAGATTGTTGCCGTTTGGCGCGGAAGTGTGCGGTCAGCTCAGCGATGATGTGAAAGCGCCTTAGAAAAAATTCTCTCCCCCCTCTCCCCTGTTTCGCCTGTGCCCGGCTCCACGAACGACCCCCGGAATCGGCGTCCTCATTGCTGGGATTTCCCGAGTGGGCGGGAACCTAGATGACCTCGGCGCGTCTGATTAGGTGGGGGTTGGCGTGGTTAGCGGACATTTGGCAAGGAGGTGTACCCTGCATTGTGGTTTTAGACTCGCTGACAATGTAGTTGGCGCTGGTGTATGTCAGAGCCACGGCGATGGCGGTCTCTTCAGCCTTTTCTGCTGTGGTTGAAATTGTAAATCGAAACTGAAGGGGTGGGGAGTAGTAATGGGTTGGCACACTATGGCCGTAGCTCCCCGGTCATTTAGAACTGTGTCTACGCAGACCGTATCCGGGGCGTCCCCGTACCACTTGTGTAGTGCTTTTGTCCGTGCGGTCTTGAGGCCCTGACCCCCAAAGGGCGTATGGTTCAGGGTAGCGGTTTGACGTAGAGAAATTTCCTAATGCGGGGTGGAAGCGTGCCTAGTTGTAGATCGTTGGTGGGAATCCGGATGTTGTGTTTATGTAGTATGTGTATACATTAGGCCTCAAGGTGTGCGTTACTTAATTCGCGGATTGTACTGTGCAGCCCAAAACAAGCAGTTTGTAGTTGGTTGTAGTCTCTGAAAGGTTCAGAGCCGTTCTTGCCGCCGGCGGAATCATGGCATCTAGCTGCTGAGTTTCTCCTGCGTCGAGTCTAAGTAAAGAGTCGTGTAGAGGATACGACTAATTGTGTAGGCATTGATTATGAAGAGTGTATTAACTTCTCTGAGTCCCTGAGCCCTTCCTGTGACTCGTTTGATGAACTGCGCGTTGCCGGCGAGAGTTTGCTTGAACCGTTTCAGTTTTCTTTTTTGTTTCTCTTTCCGTAGCTCTGAGGATACCGAATATATCGAGGGTGTCTGCTTGATTTGTGGGGTTTAATGACCCAAAACGACTCAGGCTATGCGAGACTAGAAATTTCGACCATCTGGGATTTCTTAACTTGCACTGACATGGCACTGCACACGAGCGCCTAGCTTTTCGCCTCCACCGAAAAGCCGCCGCCGAGGGTGGGATTCGATCCCGCATCTTTGGGCGCAGTAGTCGAGCGCCCTGACCACTGCGCCACTCCAGCGGGGCAGGTGTGTACTTGAGGTACACGTCTACCCTGAACGTGCATATAGCTCAGCAAGGCTGTCGACAAGGCTGTGCATATAGCAGATCCTACTTTTCGGAGGCAGGATTAGGATCTGCGATTTCTTTGAAGAGCATTCGAGGTCAATGGTACGTTTGATAGGGGCTATAGTTTCTGCGGCCGGTTTGTACAGTATTTTCGTTTGTCCATCATACTAAAGTGTTGCGCTGAGAGTAATGTCAACATATAGCGTGTGCTGGAGTTGCGGTACAGCTTATAATCTATGTGTAAGGAGAGTAATGTCAACATATAGCGTGTGCTGGAGTTGCGGTACAGCTTATAATCTATGTGTAAGGAGGATAAGCGTTATGACTGAGCCTTGTGGTGTTTCTTTGCTAGCCAGCCTGTGGGCTGTTCGTGCATGTTGTCGACATGGCTGTTATGTTTTATAAGGAGGCTTTTATGTGTGCATGTACCCTGCTGCCTGCGTTGAAGTCCGCTAGTACTTGCATGATGGCCGTGCGTTTGATGTTACCGAAGTGATTTTTCAGGTCAATGGCTAGAATTGCCTTCATATGTGCTGGCTAAAATTATCACCGAACACATTTTGCACTGTGATGAGCACTACCTTAGAAAGGAACAATGCTTACATGTCTCAAGTTCGTGCATCATTTTGACTGCGTCCAAATCTATATAGCATGTGTGTGCTTTCTGAAGTTAAAACGAGGAATCCAGTGCCGGCACGTTGGGACATCCTTGGCGTCAGGGGCAAACTTAAGAAGTAATAAATTTCACATTCACCCTATTTTTCGAGTGACGAATGTTTCAAAACTGCTGTTTGCAGATAGCATCCTCCTGGCACCCCCCTTCCGCAAATCGTTGTTGCTACCTGGTATACCTGCAAATTGCCAAAGTGGCCGAAATGAAATGCAGCACTTGTGCTGTTTAATTCGTATGCTTACCGCGTACGACTGCTCTCGACACTTAGACAGTATTTCATGCATAGATAGTGCTGGAGTCATAATTGCTGTATTGCAGACATCTTTTGAACTAACCAAAGCCAGCTGCATTCCTTTTCGTTTGCGAGACAATATGTCTCGTGCGTGAAAAAGAGTCAAGACCAGTGAAACCTTGGAAGCTTTTATTGCGAACACATTGAAAACCGTTTTTTCCGCGGTACAAATGGACGCAAGAAAATTCTCACTTTGCAGCACAAAAAAGAAAGGACGGCTTATATGAAGCCGTTATGAGCAGCGCCAGTCCGCCAAGTTAGGGCTTTGCACAGCTGAATGACATGCGGCGCACTGCCACTGTAGCTCGCTTTCACGCGCCGTGCTGCTGTCCTTCTTAGTGTTAACCATGCCTTTATTCTTATTAGTTCTCAGTGTAAGCTTGCCACGATTCAAGAAGCATGGAACAGTGTCTAACCGAATGATGTGCAAACTGAGTACGCTTTATGAGCTATAGACAAAGAGAACATCCAGACCGATAGTTTCTGCTCTCTATATATTTGAAATTTTCAGTAAACGGTAACATAGTACGCACATGTCCCAAATTAACACGCAGCATGATGTAAACGAAAATAGTGTTATAAAGAAATCAAGCGAAGTGAATGCGAGACATTTTGGGCCGCACCGACCGGTACTTTACCTAAGCAATTTGGCGACAAGAGAAGCCATGATTTTGGCTATTGCCGCCACCTACTCAGGCTGTGAGAATTAAATTATGACATAATTGGTGGAATATTCTTTAATGAACCTGTGTTTGTAGAAAACAGGGTGGGGCATTTAAGGTACGTCCACAAAAACAACTGTCTCAAACGTTTCTCGACGCGCTTTACAAATTTCTTATGACGCAGGCACTATCTTAAGATCCCGCTTTTTATCTCATGGAATAAATTAAGTAACCATGAAAAAAAAAAACAAAAAAAACCCCCACCACCTGTACGTTAGGTTTATAACGACGCTCACTTGGCATCGTTTCTCTAGAATGGTTCAATTTTTTTTTTTCGTTCTTCAAATTTGTTGAACATAGGCCGGGACATCCTGTAGGATCGTTACATCCCAGAGCTTTGGAGGTCGAGTAGTGTGTCGTATGCTACTGCGACGTATGCTACGTTCAAAATATTTACAACCCATGCCCAGTTGTTGTTCACGAGTGTAGCACTGGTTTCGAGACGCTCCCAGACAATGCGCTTAAAACAAGTGGCACAGTTCAAAGATGTGAACGTTGCAACCCAGACTCGAGAGCGCGCGAGTGCTTCAACACTCTGCGGACTCTCGACGAAACAACGGTAATGACAGAAAGCGCTTGACATGTTTGCTAGGCACAGACAACCGTCGCACACCAGATACCTGTAAACCATGAGCAATTAAGAGGTTTTGGCGCATCAAGCGTCAATAAATGGCGGAAGCTTTGCGAAAATTGCTCGTGCTCCTGCTTGCGAGAGTCGCGGTGATCTGCACAGAAGCGTGCTCTTGCACTATAGATCTGATATGCCGAAACTCCAAACGGCTGTTGAACTGACCTGTTGCACTAAACATGAGGCTTGTTTCGGATATTGTCATGCTGCCAAGTAAGTGAAACCTCTCCAAGCGTAAATTTCCCTCATATTCCGCTTAATTCGATCTGGTCTAGAAAGAAAGCTAGCCGACTGTTGACAACAAGAATAAACTTGAGAAACAAATATTCTTACACAAATGAAAACACGCAAAATCAGTGACCAATGATGCGTACTTGTTTCTCTTGCGTAGAACCATTCAGGACGCAAGTATAATTTGCCTATTGTACTTCGGAAAGGGTAAGTGGTCGAACAATCGTAAAGCGCATTAATCTGTCAGCACTGTAGTCCTTAAGCAGCCATTGACTAATTGCTTGTTGCTGGTTAAAAAAAAGAACATATTTAGCTCTCTTCTCTTCTGCAAAAGAAGCGAGTCAATTATATTTCAACAGTATAGCATACCTGTTGTTAAAAAATGTCAAGAAAGGAAAGACAAGGGAAATAAAAAGCACTAACGTGCTATTATGTCAATGCTCAGGCATGTCCGCTGTTGCCAGTCTTGCGTAAAGCCAATTGCTATATATCCATACGCCTGTCCCATGCTTCACGGAGAATGCAATGTATTAGAATTTTGCAGAACTTTACTGCGGTAATTAAAACTATCAGGGCATTTAGGTACAAATCAGAAGCCACGATTTGTTAACATGGTGATGATTAGGAACATTCTTTGGGCGTCGGATTTGCATGGAAAGAAGTTTTCGGTAGGTTGATAAGTCGGTCTTCGTAGTAACCGTACGATAAGCCGAATTTATTATTGAGCTATTAAGGCTATTGAGCGTATAAAAAAAAAAAAAAAAGCCATGACGCTTTTTTTGTTTGCTCCTTGTTATAATCCAGGCTAGATTCTTTGCTATCAAACCTGCTTTTCAGAACTGAGGAGTGAAAGCAATCGTAAGGCCTACACGATGATTGAAATAGACCGCGATCCCATCAGCAGGCGACGCGATAAGGTTAGCTTTATTTTGTTATTTTGCGCAATGAAGTTATCTGGTCAGAATTTTTGATAACCAAAGCTATCTTGAAGTCCGTTTAAAATACAGCGCAGTTAAAAAAAAAATAATACTCGCGATGCGTTGAATTTGGCGCCGCCCTTCGAGTTCTTTTTTTTTTCTTTTTTTTTTTCTACGCGCACAGAAGAGGAGTCGTTAGGGAAATGACGGGACTTCACAAAAACAAATTTCTGCTATATAATGACCTTCACAGTTATTCCTGCTTCGCTGTAGGGGACCGAGAATACATGACGGATGACAGTGAATCACCTTTTTGGATGAAAAAAAAAAAAAGAGTAGTTGTAGATTGCTATCAAAATCCTCGCCTATTGTTTTTATCAAAGCAGCGTAATCAATTGATAGCGGTTCCTTCTTCAGCCTCGCTGGCATGCAGCAGCAGTAAAGACTAGGCTTCAGCGCTCAATGGAAATGAATTCCGTTTTACCTAACCAGGAATTCGATGAATTCTGAACCGGCGAAAGTGGGTTAAAACGCATGCGGCAGTGTGCGTCTCATTAACAAATGATGGCTTAAGAAACAAGCGAGATACGTTAAGATGCAGTGAGCTCAGAAAATCTCACGAAATGACCCTGTAATGCATGCCGACCGCAACATACGTAATGCCAGGCGCTGCTGAACGGCGAACTTCCGGTTTAGTGCGACAAGCCTGTGCGATTTCTGAAATTTATAAGCTGCACGAGCAACGATGTTGCAGGTTTCAGGGACACTTCCTGTTTTCTCTCTTCATTGTGCTGGGACATCTGAGCAATCATGACCGTGCAATCAGAAATGCCGCAATATTTATCTAAGAAAACGTAGTTCTAGCGTTGTCAGAAATGAGCACGCGCCGCCATGGTGTACGCAAGGGTACCCGCAAAAAAAAAAAAAAAAAAAAAAAGAAACATTGTACAGCCGCTTATGTACTCTAAGGGTACGCTTCCAAAGGTTGTCACGTTTTAATAATAAATGTGCTGAAGGCTGTAAAAAGCAACTGCCTCTTCGCGTCACACTCGACTACAAAACTATACTGAAGTTATGTCAGTATCGATCCAAGCACCGGCGGTAAATGTTGTGCACATTAAGTGAGGTAATTCGCACTCACTACAAGGAAAGCATGGTAACGCTATAGGCGTTTCCCCGATATCTGCCTCGTCAAGCACCGATGTAAGTGTGTGCGCGCTCCACTCGTTGAACTGTTTTTGATCGTACACGTTATAATTGTCCTCTAAGTAAAGCGAGAGCAGAGCCTTAGAAGTTCTCAGCTTTTCTTTTTACGATAGAGGGAATCATGGAAATACAACTGGCGCACTAATAAGCTCTCGTGGCCACATTTATAACTTCTTGCTCCTTTGTGTTCGCCTTCAGATAGAACGCTTGTCCTTGATGCTGCCCTTCGGCTGCCACAAAACTATAGCTGAAACGTAAGCACAGCAGTTTCCCTTATATTATCCACAAGCACAAATCTGCCTGCCTTCGTGGGGAGGGTATCCTAAGACATATATACAAGCGATCATACCCGCAATCAGCAGTGCTAAACGCCATTCAATGGTCCAGAAGGCGTGTAGGTTGCGTTTCCTCAAGCTCAACTTCTTTCATCGCAAGACGGCAGCAGGTGCGCTCGAAAAACAATTATAAGGACGAAAGACCGCAGAAAAGAACACACACACGCACACACACTACAGACAGAGGCAGAAAACACAAAGCGGTCTGCGTCTGTTTTATTTTTCTGCGGTTTTTCGCCTTTGCAATGTCTTACCAACGAGCTTACAGCTACACCCTTCGAAAGAGGCTCTGCCGGCGACAGTTCATATGAGCACTGTCCAAAATACACATGCTAATGAAATCGTCAGTGAGTCACCCAGTGTTTTGGGATTACCAATAATCTTGGTCATGAGGCCCCATCAGCACAAAGGGCACCATAACTCAGGCCTTTCCTCCGCACTAACGCTTCGCAAGCATGGCGTCCCATCATTCTTCGTTCGCGCGACTAACGCTCGCGTAGCAGCCATCGTAAAGCGGCTTCGACGGGCGCTTATTGAGGCGACGAGACTGCTTATAGTTCACTGATGTCTCTAGCCGAGGATAATATCCGTCACAGCTTTGGCTAAGTGCGTACACTACCGGACAGAGGGGGGCGAGAACTGTGCAGCCAAGCGGGATTTCGCAACAATGGACGAAATGAGCGCGCTGCAGTGATTGTGCGTGCTTTGCGCAGCCACGAGGCAAAAACGCAACAGATACAAGCAGAGTTATCGCGTACATGCTAAAACTGGGGCACAACGATAAAATTCTGGCTTTCAGGGTCGGGGGTCTGCTTTTTAAGGGGCCCTTATCCTCTGTGCTGCGATTTAGCTTTGCTCCCGTGACGGTAGCAGCAACGGCAGACGAGAAAAAGCCTACAGGCCGCCGCGCGTGGGCGGCCGTGGAAAACCAAGAAGCTTAGAAAAAATATCTTGCACTTGCTGCAGTGAACGCACACGAGCAGTGGCTCTGTAGGTTATTTTTTGTATTTGGTCGAGCGACAAGCTATAACAACACAGTCACTCTTTCCAAGACACACTCGGCAGTCAACATATACACACATATGCACGCGCTATAAGCGGCAGCTGTACACGCGAGAGTTTTCTTGGGGTTTCGATGGGTGTGTCTTAGCGGACCTTGTGCCCGAAGATATGCTTGTGGGAAATTGGGCTTGGCGCGAAATCAACTCCTTCGTTCGATTCTCATGGCAGCACTCGAAATCACAACCCCTTGTGACGAGATGCGATTTCGGCGCGTATGCGTACGCGGGGCGTTCTTGTGTGTATATCGTATAGCTAGAACGCACTGTTCGCAATGACTTAGGCCCTTCCACGCCAGTCTTTTGCGACCATTTCTCTGCGTACTCTTCAACCGCTCCTCTCCTATTGTGCGCCTTCTACTGCTTGAATTTGCCCCCAATGTTTAAATAGGGCATGTCAAAAGCGAGGCCCGAATGTAACCCTTTGGAGTGCAGAACTGAATATCACAGCCGATGTTTCACGGCCGACACTTTATTCTACACCTGTTCCTGCCTGGCTTGATGCTGTCACTTCTGGGTACGGTTAGTGCCTCGTCAGTCTTTATGCTGGCTTTTCGCACATCTTGTCTTCCTTATCAACATTCCTTCCAATGGACACAATTAGGACGCATTCCACGCTACTCTCTTTCACCCACATGAGGAAACATTGCGCCTCTGCACGAGTGACTTCTGCCTGAAGTAGACGGAATATTTCCGGTTGGCCTAGACATCGCTTGCTGTAGTAGCGGTGGCGTGTGTGATCGGTCGATCGGCATTTTGCTCTGTGACATTGTCTTCCTTTGATCACAACGAGTATCGAACATGTAAGAAAACAGAATGAATTGAAATGAACACACAGTTTAAGGATTTAAGTTTTTCTGCGAATAAAAGTTTTTTTTTCTTTTTTTTCATTTGCTGCTTAAAAACGAAGGAACAAGGATTATCCTCCGTACAAATTACGTGTTACAGTGCCGCGAAGACCGCGCCAAAGCGCAAGAAAACTCTCACTGTGCACACATATATTTTATACCTATATTACGCACGCAGGAACCTCTCATTCTATCAGATACATGAGTAGAAAAATGATATACACGCATATAAAATGAGCTGCTCCCATTTAGCCGCAGAAAAAGATGGACTGCGCACTGCTCATGGTTGTCAGTAAATGAAACGAACGGCGGCGCAAGAGGCTTTTCTACCTGGTACATGCCAATAAAACAGGCTTTGATGCTTTTTTAGAAAAAAAAAAAAAAAAACAGCGGCCGCGAAGTGGTCAATAGACGACTTTCTTTTTGTGATGAAAGAAATCGCTGAGGAAATTAAGTATTCTGGTTGTTTTTAGGTCGGTTTCATTGAAAGAAAGAAAGAAAGAAAGAAAGAAAGAAAGAAAGAAAGAAAGAAAGAAAGAAAGAAAGAAAGAAAGAAAGAAAGAAAGAAAGAAAGAAAGAATAGCTATGAGTCAGAATGTCACTTAAGTCTGAGTAGTGCTCTGTTTTCTGCTCATTACTTGCATGCGATAGTTTTACTTACAAAGAATCATATGGCTGCTGATGAAGAAGACGTTTAATTCAGCAGTGAATTCCACTGGTCTTACTTTTATGGCATTTTTATTTTACCGAAACGTCAACATTTGATGCTACTTGTAGGGGTTATTTATATTTCTTGTAGGGTTATTTGTAGGGTTATTTATATTTCTCGAGCAATTAAAGTTCTCACTCAGTAAAGCCTCCAACAATAAACTGTGGCATGAAGAGAAAAGTAAATGTCCGCTATCAGAAATGGATGAAGAAAGAACAGTAAACACGAAGCATAGGTCATACGAGCAGACGTGCTATAGGCCTTGAACACGGACAAATAAAATTCAGCATGTGTTGTCTCTCGTTATGGCTGCAGTGTGGCATATTAAAAAAAAAAAAAAAAAGGGAGAGGGGGGGGGGGGATTTGAAGTCACCGTATCTTACCGGCATTTGACTAGCCCTTGCAGTTCACGAGCAAAAAATGTATTCGCTTGGGGATCCTATATCATTCGCTTTACTTCCGAACATAGCTTAGAGTGTGTGTTGCACTGCTAGGCGTTGCAAGATTTGTTGCCATTTGCTCCAAAAACCTCTCAGATAGTGAATGATGACTAGCGGACTCTGCTTTGCGCAAGTACAGAGCGTGAAGCCAATATACTGAAATTTGCAGTAGAGGACATTAATTTTACTTAACCTATGTTGGGGTATGTTCTGCCGTAAAGCTGTCGCCGTAGCCTGGCATCGCGCCAATGCTCGCCATCCGTGTCGGAGAAATTCCCGATTGGTCGATGAAGCCATGACATCAAAATCACATGACCTCACGAGGAAATTTCAAAATACCCCACATTCAGATAAGGCTAACATATTTGGGGAGGGTTCAAATGAAGCCAAAATTGGGTACGAGGTTCCTCTTAGGGTATTTCAGAAAATAGAATTAATTCAATAAAATGAATTTGCCGCCTTCAGTGCGCGAACCCGGATCTTCTTGATGCTAGGCGGGCAACGAACGCACAGGCCACGAAGGGTCGATAGTACCGGACGTGTTAAAGGGTACCTAGTGTGCTGCGGAGCGTAAAAAAAAAAAAAAAAAAAAAAAAAAAAGAAGATAAAGAAAAAAAAGAGTAAAAAAGATAAAAATTGAAGATAAAAACATTCGTTATTGCGCCAACTCTTAGGTGGAGCACAAGCGTCTCCCAAGCATTTTAGCATAGCTTCCTAACCCTGCAACTCTTTGTTACTGATGCCAGAGAATGAAAGCGGAAAAATAGTTTGCAGTTTTCTGAACAATCAACGGAATTAATGTGCTGCGATTTTTGCGATCAACCTCGAGGGCAAACTAGGAAAGGATAATAACACAATCGAAATGACTAAATTGTCTGAGTTAGCTGCACGCACGTTTTCCTTTTTTCTTCTCGTACCAGTCCATAACCCCAGCGCAGCGGCAAGGAGAGCAGCTCATAGGGTGTAACTATATGTACAATTGACAACCTGCACAAGCATATGGGCGCAGTGCTGTGCACAACCTGAATAAACACGACCGCAGTGTTTTAATCACATTCGGCGCCTTCGGGGCATGCGCACTCGAGATGCGTATCACATTTAGTACCCGAGCTTAATTATTGAATGGGAAAGCTGTGAAGACGACACATAAGAGAGTGTTGCCAGCCCTTGGTTTGGCCTGAAAGAGCCCGGCGGCGAACTCGCTCGTGGCACAAGCGACCAACTTTGAGATCGAGTAGGTGACGCTCCGCCGAAAACGGAACTCACAATAAGCATCGTTTTCGGACATCTGTTCTAGGCAGGCTTGACTGCAGATAGTTTAGCTGTCACACTTGTTGCTTTTCTTTTGCCAATATTCAATCAGGTGCGCTCCCACTTTCAGCTGGCAGTCGTTAGTCTGATTTTCGTCTTTCCACCTACTGCCTCAGACGTATAGCGCTGCGGAATTATGAACTAATTATCCGCGTATTGTACAGAAGATGATGCTGCCGACGTTCAACTACTCGAATCGATGTGCAACTGAAGAAAAGGGGGGAAGAGAGACGCATTCATCGAGCATCAGGTTTAATGAGCGAGATATTTGCTGAGCCCTATAGACAGGGAAGATGGAGAGACCAGAGAGTGTGTGCCAGTCTGTCAGCCTGCAGCATGATCACACAAAACGCAACAAACTCGAGACGTGCCGAAGAGGCGTGGATGCGTATGCTCATTGTGCTTCGCGCTCCGGGCCGCGTCGAGTGCATTGTGCGTTGTCCTGCACCGCCGTGAGGCGCTGCCTAGCTCTCTGAGGGCAAACAAGGCTGGCCTTTCGGTTACTGCAAAGGTTAGTAGCAGAGCTGGAGTGTACAGGCAAGCGGCTAAGATTTACTTGCGTGCGCAAACCTTTGTATTCTCGGGATCGCGGCTGTAAAGAGGAGCGCGGAGTACGCACTAGGCGCTGTCGAGAGTGAATGGAAGGTGAACAACTCGGCAAAAATGGAGCTCAGCGAGTGAGCTGTGAAAGCGGCGCAGAGACGCCGCGAGAAAGCTAAGGCCTAGAATGTACGCTGGACTGGTTACTACACCTAGGATAATATTGCTAGAGTAGGTCTGCTGAAGCAGATGTGATAAAATGAGCAAACGGTCTCTGTTTCTCTAAAGTTACTCTCTCTCTGTCTCTCTCTCTCTCTCTCTATATATATATGTATGTATATATATATTCTTATATATACGGACTGGTGGTGCTGTAGTCAAAAGTTTAGGGAAACATCTGCTGCTATAAAAACGTGTTATTTACAGTGCAGGAATGACTTTGTTATATTGAAAAGGCACAGCAAATCCTACCGAGTTAACTTGCGTTAGAGTGCTTGCTCAGCCAGCTTTAGCGTCTATATATGTATTCATGTGTTTCGTTTCTCAGCAGCGTCACATCTTCGGGCAGCTTTACAAGTGGAATTCTCGAGCATGACTTCGGCGCCAGGCAATGAGCTGGCCACTGGCGTGAGCTTGTTTCCCTCAGGGTGTTGCTTTCGCCTCTCTTCTTCTCACCTCACACGAACGTCTAGAGAGATCTTCACGTGTTGGCCAGCGAGTATCCACTGGTCGCTTATGTGGGAACGTCGCCTGTGCCTTCAATACTGGAGTGAGATCTACGAGTCCAGTGCAGTCGATTTTCAGTCAGGAATGTCGCGAAAAGCTCAGCCATAACAGACCGTGGCGTAGTTTGGGCTTGCTCATCTTTTGGGAGGTCCATTGGTCTACAGGTTATGCCTACCGGCTACGCTATGGGTGGAACTAATCAGCGGTGACATCTTTATATATATATATATATATATATATATATATATATATATATATATATATATATATATATATATATATATATATATATATATATATATATAAGCCAAATGATTTAAGGAAATGCCGGTCATCGCCTTTGTTAGTCGGGGTGAAAAATAATGCATGCCTAAGGATTGGTAATCCTCTTTTTTACGCTCCGAAGAGCAAATGTTTATCGCGCTTGCGTGATTTCGAAACAGATATCTCATATAGGTGCCTTAAAACACAGATACTCTTGCCAAAGGCTCTTTGCGGTCGGTCCCTACGATTTGTTCTCCTCCATGGCCCGCGACTCGGTGACGTGGCCGCGTCGCAGTGAACGTTCTCCACCTCGGATTCGACCAGCTCCCAGGTACTTCCTGTCCGCCCTCCTAACCGAGAGGCATCTTGCGATTGCAGTCCGACACAAGTGCGGCCTAACGTATCTGTTTTTAGAGACGAGCATCCCATCGTGACTATAAGCCAGGCCACCATATTACCGAGGTAAATGCTTTCTCTTCAGGCTGGCTTTCGCGAAATTCCTCTTAAGTCTTTGTTTCCACTTTACTGTCAGTTCAAGATAAAAAGGAAATGCCAGAAAATAAACTCGTTGGACCTTGGACATGAAGCTTCAGGCACAGGAGCAGATGCAAGAGGTTTCTGTGAAAGAAGCCCCGGACTTCGACAGGAGAAAAATTATCTTTAAGATCTCCAGAATGTCCACAGACCACTGCTTGACTATTGATATCACTGATTCGCGTTGTAGAAAAACCAATATCATGCCAATCCCGTTCCAGAGCTTCTCTTCTAGACTTAAAGCAAGCGCGTCGGCATCACATACCTGCCGAAGTCCGTCTGTGCTGTCTCCCTTCGCCATATATGTCGCGACTTCAAGATGCGACTTTAGTTCCGTCAGAAATTTACGTCTTCACGTGCACGGGCACTCATCAGACTGGATTTTACTGCAGTCGACTTTGATATCTTTAGCCTATCTTTTATACCCTGAAAACATGCTCGACTTCTCTCTCCATTTGCGCAACCGTTAACGTTGGTAGTTACGCTTGGCTGCTGCCGCTGGCGACGTAGGGTTAAGCCAGAACGTGGCACTTCTGACCCTAAGGTTGTGCAGTCGCCCTTGATATGGCTGAATTATTACGAACCTCTTGAACCTGCTCTTGACAGAACGTGAAGCCCATCATTTGCCTCTTCTACCTTCAGAAGGGATAGACGCGATGCGGTATGGACGGTAGTAGTTCGTGCGCAGCCCAATGTGTAATTGAACATGCACCAAGATACGTGTGCCTTCATACTTCGACGCCTAACACGCACGGCTCTTGAAAAATGTGCGAACGCCATAAAACTCAGCGGTAACTGCCAATAAAGGAACCAACAACACTGAGGCAGTCCCCAACAAGAAAGGCACCACAAGATTTGACAACAACCGAACTATCATGAGCGGTGTGAGCTATGCAGGTGGAAATGTCACAACACGTTTTTTTTTTCGCTCTCCTAACACACTTCTCATTTGAAAAGAAGGGAATGCCGAAGCACCTTTTGACGCCTTTTTTCCCGCTAGAAGGACACTCTTTCCCTACCTACCTGAAGACTACCGTGATATTTAGAACAATCCAGATTGCTATATCTAATACGGTTGACAACAAGCGTGACCAACTAGGGATAACTTTAAATAGTATGGAATAAACTTTGCATGGTTATCTACAACATTCTTCTGCCTTGCCATTCCTATAAAACGCTACTTCGTTCGTAACATTCGTTGTTTTTGAGCATTGCTCCTTCCGGGTTCTACAGTCTCACACCGGAGGCTGACACTGCGTCAGGCTCGCTATTTTGATCGACATCAGTGTCCTGCGACAGCTGAATTATAAACACCAGCAAGATAACAATGACGTTAACAGAACCAAATGTGGTCAGACAAGAACTAGTTGACATGACTGACACGCACAAAAACAAGCAAACAAGCGCCGTGAATAGAGTGCTTTTAGCAAAGGCGCAGCTGTTGGAAATAAAATCTGGTTTAACCCATCACAGTTACCAAAAGTAATGCTCAACACTACAAAAATATGATGCTCTTGGCAACGCATTGGTCGCCATTTCTTCCTTCGCCAAGACATTCTTGATTTTTAGGAAAAATGCTAGCATGGTTAATTTCCTGAGAATTCGGAGGAAATAGTTTGGTTTTCGAGTCGACGTCAAGTGTCTTACATTTTCTGTCCAACGCCGCTTTGCCCTGACTCTACTTCTGAATGAACATTGAAAAAAAAAAAAAAAAAAAAAAGCAAAGGAAAAACTTGTCTTAGGTGTTTCTGCACGAACCTTTTTCTATCCAATGGGTAATATCTAGACAATCGATCCTACGCTTTACTGCGACGAAGAAGCTTGGCGCCTCGCAAAGTTGTCGGGCATGACAAGGGAAAAAGCATCCTTTTCGCGAAAAATCCACTGTCGTGTCCCCGATTTTTTTTTTTCTGGCGCACACCAACCCCAACTGCTGTTCTGCAGTAGGGGTACGCGAAATGCTGGACGCAGGGCACACGTGCAAAGGTCTGGGCAGGCTTCCCGGGGGTATTCACTGAGCCAGGCTGGCCCGGCGAGCTGCAACCACCCGTTGGGTGTCCGGGCCGCTCTCAGGGCGGCCTGGCGTAGCTCGTTGAGGGGCCGGCCGAGGGAGATGGGCTGCGGTGGCGGCGGCGCCGGGGCGACGAGGGAGGCGTCAGACCCTGAGGCGCGCGCCGGCAGATGCTGGGGCTTGGCTCGAGCGGCCGCACCGAGTTGTGGTAGGCCACGAGTAGCTTGCGGCACTCCTGTTCGTCCTCGCAGAAGCTCTCACGCGGAAACTTCTGTCGCAGCCGCTTCCGTTCCTGCGAGTGAAGGAAGCCGGTCAGGTAGGCCTGCACGCACGATGCCAGATTCTCTGCGACCACCAAGAATCGGCACGGAGATACGAGTTAATCTGCGGCTGTGAAGAGCAGACTACCTGTACGTACAGTTACACTGTTAGGTGGTTAGAGACGACAGAGCTGGTCACCTTGCCGAGCTGCACGAAATGGGGCTGCTCTTAGAGCGCGGAATTTAGACCATGTCTTTTCTCGAGCAAGCCAGCATTTTTCATGCTATAGTACTTTTATTTCGCTATTTAAATAGCCTGTCGCGTACATTGTGACAAGAATGTCTTGAAAACTGCAAGGAAATGATCGGATGGTATTCTTCGAATTTTGTACATGGAAAGACAGCGAGTTGAACATAATAAAAAAGATAATGGCATTTTCAAGTGTGCAACGTGCACAATCTAGGGGTTAATAAAATAAAGATTGGTGGATGTCAAGGATAAAAACTTGAGTGATTTAATTGACAGTCATCTAGGGTAAAACAGAATATCATCTACTTTATGCCAACCTAAGCAGTTAGTTAACGCATTTAATCATAGCTTTTACCGTTGGAGATATGCAAATATTTGGAGTGAGGAAGCTCTAGGAAGTTAAAAGCGACTCTCAAAGGCGCAAGAAAAATAATTTCCGAGTTTGACTGTGTCGAAAGAACACCACTGCGTTTGAGTGCACTTTCGTACTGGCTGTCGACAGGGCATGCCAAAATTTACGTAGCCGAAGTCGCTAAAAGCGCTGCCTTCGTATAGAGGAAAAAATACTAACGATAAAAAAAGCTTTCCAGCAACTGCAATATAAATTACATGCAAGGTTTCTTGGAGAGAATTATTTTTTTCACCTTTGGGCAAAAGACCACAAGTCGTATAACTAATTTATAAGTAATTAGTGAGGTAATATGAAGTAAATAATACTCGAGCTTGTTCCACTCGACTGCCTAGAACAGCTCGTAAATTTAGTTCTTACAGCATGCACAGTTTTTTTTTTTATAACACTGGTCTCCCGTTATGTGGGCTAATGGTGCTAACTTGCGAGGATGTTCTTGCCAGCTAGTTAGTGCATTACTGGACGTAGTTTTAAGCGCTGCAGAAGGACAACACAAAAAGGAAAAACGTTGGCAGGACAGAGCGCTCTCTTTTGTAAACTTCGTGCCTTCCCGTGCTGTCCTGCGCTTAAAGCAAATTCCATTATTAGTCAGAAACAGCCTGCCCGGAGTGCGTAATGAGCCTCAATTGTGCCACAGCCCACCTGTTTGCCTTATCTCCCTGTTGTCTTTTGCAAAGAAAGAAATGAAGGAATATATAAAAAAAAACAATGATTTTTTTTTTTTTTTTCACGCGTGCTGAGTGTGAATGTAACTGCTAATCAGTAATACTTGCTTGTGAAATTTTGTCGCAGTGAATAGATGTGTAAAGCGTGTAAAGCGTGTAAAGCGTGTAAAGCGTGTGATGTGTAAAGCGCTAACCGCATGAGACGATAATTTGCAGCGACGCGGACTGAGGGCTGCCAAAGCATTGCCGCTCGATCAGGTTCTGCGTTTTTAGAAAATTCCGCGTGTCGCCAGGAAGCAGCTCACAAGGCAACCAATAGCAGAAGGCCTTGGGGTACGCAATTTCCGTTCCGTTCCGTTCTGTTCCCCCCTCTCTCTCTCTCTCTCTCTCTCTCTCTCTCTCTCTCTCTCTCTCTCGTCTCTCTCTCTCTCTCTCTCTCTCTCTCTCTCTCTCTCTCTCTCTCTCTCTCTCTCTCTCTCTCTCTCTCTCTCTCTCTCTCTTTTTTTTATTATTATTATTATTATTTTTTTTTTTTGCGAGTGAAGTTTGTTTTCTCAGTCCGGTGTGAGCGAAGAACCTGCAGACGCTCGCTTCGTCTGATCCGTGCATATTTGAGCGCATCTAGACAATTCAGTAAAAGCTTGGTAGGGCAGTAAAGGGAAAGAAAAAGGCTAGTGTGGCTAGATATTGTTAATTTTCGAAAGGAGCAGGAGAAAGTCGCTGCTTGCAATGCAAGTCTGCGTCACAGTGTAGCAGCGCACCGCTGTGCTGTGACATTTTTTGTTTGTTTAAACGTGATGCGTTACAAGAAATTTCCTCAATTTTATCGTAATTCATGCTGTTTAGTGTTAGAAACGGCATATAGCGTAACTGTACTCCCCCTGATCGAACGACGAGGCGGTGGTAACAAAGCGACGCTGAAAACATGCCTCTCTGTCGCCGAGTCCCGTCGCTCCGCGGGGGGTGCATCAGCGGCAACGACAGGCGTCGGCGGTGGCGTAGCGCGACGGATCGCCAGGGTTTGTCGCCTCATGCTGTTACCACTTAATGCGAAATTTCTGCGCTTAAACGCTTGCCCCTCCTTGAGACAAAATCGTGCCGACACCCATGGTGACATGGTAATAGTTAGGGTTTAGTGACTCAGTGGGAGTTGAAATGGAATGCGCGGAACTCTAAAAATAGTTGATGTGGTATTTTATGCAGTAATACAAAATAGAAATGGAAGATATCAGTGCACGAGGGAAACAGTTCTTGACTCAACAATAGAAAGGTATCCCGAGCGTTGAAGTGCCTAGTTTTGCTCCATTCATCTTGCGTTTCATCAGCAACGTTCAGTTATATTGATGCCTTCCCCTACCTTAGAAAAAAAAAAATAAGAAAAAATAAAAATGTGAATGGTTCAGCTTTCTGCTTCGCCATGCACCCTGTCATCGTTAGGAACGGCCAGTGGGTAATGTAAAAGATAATAATAGCGTAACATCGAAGGAAAAGAATGGCTGCTTCGTATCCACCAAGGTTCAGTAGGAGCTTTCGAACTCGGAAGCGAAGCTGGCACGAAAACAAACGAAGAAGGACGCTTGTTTTTATTCTCATGCGTTCTGTGGGCCCGCAGGAACTAGCAATGGAGCACTCTTTCCTGGCGTTCCCTCAAACAACAAATAAGCCAATAAGGGAGCAGAAAGGGAGTAGCTTGTCCTCTAGCGCACTCCCTAATAAAGGCAGGGCATGCTGCCTGAGCCCTGAGGCAGATTTTCATCGCTAGAAATAAAGAAGCCAATTCTCCTTCAAAATATGCCAAGTTCTAGCAATTACGAAGATATTAATTGAGATTTCTATATCATCTAACTAATCACATCAAAGCTTCTGGCGCCGTGGTCAAAAGTCTCCTTTCATTGCTAAGTACTATAAATAATTATTATTTATAAAGAAAATAAACTTCTGTTCGTAAAGTATATCATTCCTCGTTGTTCGTAGTGAAAATCTACCCCAGGACTTGGAGAGAATATTGCGCCCTTAAAAGGGAGTGAGTTAGAGGACCATAGGCTTATTAGCGTTTAGAGTAGTTGTATAAGCATCTAAGGGAGCCTCTTGTCGCGCCCACTACAGCTGAGCGCAAAATGACACTTTACTTTGCTCGTATGATTTAGTTAGCGCGTGTATCATTAGTAGTACCAGGAAGAGGCGCACAACAAGAGACGCTCACCTCGTGCAGCTTCTTGCACTCGTACTCGCTGAGCTGTTTTTGGAACCCGAAGTTTGGGTTGGCGATGCTCCGGGCCCCGCGCACGGCCTTGAGAGCCTCGCGCCAGTTGAGGCTGGTCACTGACATCACGTAGGCCACAGCGATCGTCACGCTGCGGGACACGCCTGCAAGGCTGCGAGGAGGCCGCTCTTCTTCACACGCTTCCGTGGAGAGTGACGCGCCAGCATTACGGGCGTTTCCGGCTCGTAACGCCCTGCCTCAAGGTCAAAGGGCCGTCTAAAATTTCATTACCGCGGAGCGCTGCGTGCGTTATTGATGCGTAAGTACAGCAGTCGTCTGGCTTTGCTTAGGCTGTCTAAAAGTAATGGGACCAGGGCGTTATAAATTATTTAATAGATGAAATTCAGTTCATGACGGGAATCAACGAAATTCGATGAGTTCCAGGAAGCGAATGTTTTGGTAGCATCAAGTCATTGTGAAGAAGTGAGCCATAACTTCCGAAACGCGATTGTTTTTAAACATGGAACTGGTTAAAGTCTCCTGATTGTCGTCTACTTGAGTACGCTCTCTGATCAGTCGGCATGCCGTGAAACTTTCTTGGTTGCTTCATGTTATTAAAAATTATAAGTCGGTACAGCGAATTCTGTGCAAGGGAGGCGCTCAAGCCACGTGCGCCATGCGAAACATAACTCGGTGTGTGGTGGCAGGTAAATAAATCACGAATCGGGTGCTACAAGCTAGAACACACAAAAAAAAAGGAGCCAAGCTTTTGATTGGTGGTGGTACAGTAGTGTAAATGCCGCAGGTATGCACTAACAACTCGTGAAGACTGCGCTTCACAAGTGACACGCAACCGTGCTATTCATTCAACCCCCATCAATCGGATCCTGCCACTTTTCGCGTTGTGGTTCACATTGTCCAGTGCTGGCTTCATTTATTTCACTGCTCTTCATCAATAGAACATGAAAGCATCAATTTCTATATTCCTGCGTATATTTGACGACAAACACCACTCACATAAATGAGCGTATAGCTCAGGAACGAAATAAAAAATGCTTAAACGTACCTCATTGCACTTCCATAGTCTGGATTCAGTTTGCTTCTTTTTGCACGCTCCGAGAATGAACGTCCGACTAAGGTCTTGAGCGCACTCAGTACGACCGATTTAGCAGCGCATGAGTACTACAACGCTCTTGTGGTAACAACGCTAACACGACTACGGCGGAGTGAACAATCATTAGCTTGTTTGCTATGATGTCTTCCTGTAATGGCCTGGATCTGGTCCGATTGACGTTAGGCTGGTAAATGCCATTATCGAGCCATGTATATTCACTTACGTCAAAAAGCATTGTCTGTTAAGGCAAGTAAGCATACATTACGTACATGAAAATCATGTTGATGTCTTGTTGATTACTTGCACAATATTGTTTTCATAAGCAAAGGCGCAGGAGCTTTGAAACGTCAATACACGTTAGTTTTTTATGTGCAAGAGAGGCGCAGCACGGCACGCTTCAGCAGTGTGCTTGCTTGGACTAGGAGCATCTCTTTGGTGCAGTAAAGGAAGCACATGCCTCTCCGGAGTTGACGCTTTCTGAGCCCTTTTTGATACTCCGAGGGGGTGAAAGCGCCACTCCATGAGAGGTAAATCGGCATGATGCTGCTTATGCTTACCTGGAGGCGTTTTAGAAACACGAAGTATAGTCTCTTAGAGGGGGGAAATTGTAGTGGGACTGGCAGGAAGCGTTGGAGTACATATGAAGTGCGCAATGGCTGACATCATTTCATTGGCCTTCGTTCTGTAAATATGGTATTCCTGCTCTCCCAAAAGTGGCCTCTCAGGAAAAAGAAGCCACGATCTCTTTCAAGCAGGGCACTAATTTTTGTAAGAGGTGCCAAGTGTTAGCAGAACTGACAGATCACAAGTCGACTATAGCAGTAGCATACATCTGAATATTTCAAAAAGTTAGCGACGCTGAATATACTGCCGACATGGGCACCATTGTGAACAAACAATTTTTGTTCACAATGGTTCACAATGAAACACAATGGTTCACAAAGGAACAAACAGAATGTTTTTCATTTTTGTAATGAACATTAAAAAAAAAATGGGGTGCCATTGTTTTGGTCACAGTGCTGTGCATGCCGCCGTTTTGAGGTTAACTGTTGAAGGAATAGACGTGTCAAGTTTAAAATTTAACGTCCTTGGCGTTTTTATTCGGTAAGCAGCGTGTTTTTAGTGAATTGTGCTACGCTTGACCTTGATACCAATTTGAAGAGAAGGGACGTGAATTTCTCAGTAAGTTTATTCAAATCTAACGTTAGCCAACTTTATGAAAGCCGTACGCGTTTCCTGCACCCATGAAAAGAGTGCAAAGAGAGCAAAAAAAAAAAAAAAAGAATTATTGCAACCTATTAATTTTATAAAACGTTGCCAGAAATCAAAATAGTCAGGATCGGTTAAGCGTATGAAGATATCAGTGAATTGTTATTAACAACGGTTGAGTGCTATTTTACTGTTGTGTTAAGAGTGCCGCATTATGTTTAGCTGCGTGACAAAAAAATTACAAATGACAAGTGCCACATACTTCGGCACGAAAAAAAAAAGCAAAGTTGCGACTGCGCGAAGAGAAGATGTATCAAGTATCAGTTCAGCGCATTCGTACCCGTTATGTTTGTTGTTGTTGGGGGGGTTTATCACTAAACTCAGCATAACGATTCTTGAAGCAAACTCATTTGCCCCTGTAAAGCGTGCACAGCCACAGCAATATAATTATTGCAAAAAAGACAACTTTCCGACTGTTCCCAGAAATACTCGCTGAAGTCGTAGCCTCCAGCGCGTCATTAACACATGATTAGAGCACAATTTTTCTGCAAAAATTAGGTAGAATGATAAAAAATAACATCTATTTTTATACCCAGCGAGGTAGGAAAAGCTGTATGCGATATGCAAAAGTGCAACCTGTACAACAGCCATCGCCATAGCCAGCACACGTGCGCAGTGCTAAACTACTACACTTTTTCACTTCATGCAGCTACAATACGTCAAGGAGAGCAGTGACCGGGCTCTATAACTCACAAAAATAAAGTACGCGAAATTTAATCAGAATGCTCGGACTTGAAGAATACAAATAAAAATGACCAATAGAGGTATTTTAGAACAACGCGAGGGAAATTAAATTCAACCTCACGTAAGGGCACTAGATATATCTGAATGTCTCAGACCCCCGGCAATCATTATTTGTATTACAGTCAGCGTAAAGTTGAACGTGGTGCAAAAAGTCACACTGGGGTGCCAGCACTATAAAACAATGCGTTGACTTCAAAGATTCGTCGTGTGCAGCGTTATGATAGGCAACTCTCCTGTTTTCAGGTGTAAAGCAAGAAAATTGAACTTTTGCACCTGTAGTTCCGTATGGATGATGCAGCTGTCAGCGAGCTTTAGAATAGGGTGACCCTGTACCTTGAGGTGGTAGGGGACTAGAGGGGCGTCAGTGCGAATGCGCAGCATTCTACGCTGATAGGGCGAAAGGAGCGGCTAGGTGTGGTTAGCAACCTCCTGTGAGCTGCTATCCCATTCTATAAATGCTTGGTTGTTACAAAACTCCAGCTCGGTGGTCACATCTTTTCTTTTCCACATTGTAGTTATGGCACTTCTCCTAGTGGGCCTAATAAAGACAAACTACTTAAGAATAATAAAAAAAAAAACTTCCCCTTGCTGCCTTGCGTCGGCTTCACCTCAGGAATGGCCTATGCCTGGCTTCGATTTCAAACCAATACGTTTCGTAACCTTTCAAGATTCCGCAAAATTCATCCCACACAATATCAGTCCTTGGTGCAGCGCTACAACGAAATTCTCACACATATCTTGGGGTGTGCCATGCTGAAATAGTAACATTTACAGACACCGGACATGTCACGAGAGCAGTGCGAGGTACAACTGGCTAGTGTCACTTTGGAGATCTAACGAGCGCTCATGCAACTGCTGTGTTCATCGGCTAGTGCCACTAGGGTCCCGGAATAATGACTCCAATCACCAGCTCAGTCAACACATTGCCCTCCTTTCCTTGGTGCGAAATATCTTTGCTGTGGACAATGCACACCATAAAGGCCCTTGTTTAAAGGAACGATGAGCCGACCCAACACCCTAGAGTCGGAGAAAAAAAAAAATCTTTGTGCAAACGAACAACCACGTTTATGAGGCCGATTGTCTGGACAACTTACCAGTGGATGAGAACGTTGCCGCCCTCCATTCGGGCGCTGTGGATGAAGTCATTGGCCTGAGAGAAGAACTGCGACAGGTTTTGGCCGGGGGTGTCTGACGCCTGAATACATAAATATTCTTTGTCCTGCGCAGAGAAAGAGTCCACGTACGTCATGTTGGCCAGGTACACCTACTCACAGAGTGATGTGAAAATTAGAAAATTGTAAAATGAAGAAAACCTCAAGGACCGAGAGAAACCATTCATAAAAATTAAATTAACATGAAGAGCAGTAAAACGCTGAGCAAATCAGTAGACTTCCATTATTAAAACTAGTGCTGTAAAAGGCGAAGAAAAAAAAAAAGCGGTCATATATGGCGCCGTGTTTGTCCACTATGTCTTGTATCTTCTGTAGCACTGGCTTAAAATTTGTAAGGTAACACATATGAGATTACATAGCATAGCGTAATCACACGCTTAAGAATGCATTAACTTGGAACCAGTTTGACCTGATCACAACCGACTCTCATATTTCGTGGCCGATTATTTCCTGCTCCTGGTAAGTTTAACAGCACCGTTTCGAAAGCAGCAGCCCTGCCGCATAAGCGACGGATCACCAAATTCGCTGAAGAAAACACTGTTGAGGAAAAAGTGCAGGTGACCAATATTAGGACCGAAAAAGTTGTTACGCTTGAAATATTGTGAACTAATCGTTATGATTGCTAACATCGATTCATTTGTTATATACGACTGGCTGTCCGATGGGGATGACGACGATGACGATGATAAACTCTTTATTTAAAAAATAGAGGAACCAGTCCGTAGACTGGTCGTGCTGCTTAGAGGAGGTCGGCAGGGATCCATTGGGACTGTGCAGCCTTCAATGCGCGCGAGATTAGCTGGCGCTGTTGGGCCATCTAGATCGGTGGTACTCAGAACGCACTCCCATGCATCTACTGTAGTTGGATTGTCAGCGTTGTGTTGTGCACATGTCCACGTCATGGGAAGGGATGTCGCCTGTTGTGGGCTTGTTTTCACGTACGTGACATAATATAGGGGAAAAGTTTGCTATATAGCCATGGTTTGAAAACGATCCTGTTTGTATTTTGCGCCAGTCGACGGCGGCGTCACGCCGAGATAGTTCCCGGTGTGCTGGGGTGTATAGACACCGCTCGGAGGATGTCCTTGTACGCAACAAGTATCGTATGAGGGCCTTGGGGAGTGTCAGAGGAAGCGGCAGGCTGAAGTGAGCGCTCCGCTTGGTAGATGAGTTCTCGGGCTAAAGCATGCGCCTCTGCATTACTGCTGAGCGCCTCATGGGCTGGGGTCCATTTGAGAAGACAAGGTGTAGACGGTAAAGGGAGAGATCGGAGGATAATGTGCACCTGTCGGGAGATAGGACCTGCATCGAAGTTACGAATAACTTGTTGAGAGCCGCTAACGACTACTTTGGTGGAGGGGTCGGTTAGAGCTAGAGCGATGGCAACCTCTCCTGCGGTGGTAACAGTTGCGACGTTGAGAACGCTGCAGTCATTGTGCCAGTTTCCGTGCGATGCCAATGCGACCGCAACCTTTGGGGGGCGAAGGGGGTGGTGGGGGGCATATTTGTATGTAACGTCGCGCCGGCCGACGAAACGTTTCTGCAATTGGCGGGTTTGGTCGGCTCTACGCTCTGCATGATGACCTGGATGCATACGTTCGGGAAGTGGAGATATACGAAGACTGAGTTTCTGTTGAGGTGTCAGGTCCACATACGTAGGGGTCGCCCGAGGAGGGGTGATGCCCACCTGGTGCTACACTGCGTGGCCCGCATGTGGCAGCGAGAGGCGCTCATATTTGGAATTAGCGTCGCTTCAATCAACTTGTCGACTGTGTTGGAGATCCCGAGGTCCATCAGTTTAATGGTGGAAGTGGACATGTGTAGACCCAGTGCCGTCTTGTATGCCTTGTGCAGTGATGCATCAAATCGCTCACGATCTGTTTGCGTGAGGCGAAGGTAAAGGACAACGTAGGCATTGCGTGTACAAACGAAGGCTTGTACGAGGCGGCGCAAAAGGTTGGATTCGCGGATGCCCTTATGATTTTTGGCGACTTTCTTGAGTAGGCGGTTGATCTGGATTACAGATTGATCTATTCGCCGGAGTGTAGTAGTGTTTTCTCCATTATCTTGTAGATGAAGGCCCGGGATGCAGATTCGGTCAATACGGGGTATAGGGGTGCCCTGTACTTGTAGATTGAAGGATTCTGGTGGTGATCTGGGGCGTCTACCCGGGGTCGGACAACTAATGTATTCGGATCTGGTGGCCGAGCAGGATAGGCCGACCGTGGCCAGGTAAATACCAACACGATCGATGGCTGTCTCGATCTGGCCTTCTCTGACGGGCAATCAATCCACTAGGTCGTTGGCGTAGAGGCTGTGATGAAGTGGGGGATAACTGCCAAGAGCTTGGGTAGGTCAAGCAGAGCAATATTGAACGGGAGTGGTGAAAGCACCGAGCTTTGTGGTGTACCCCGGCTTCCAGGAGAGATGGTGGAAGGATATCCGGAGCCGGTGTCAAGTTGCACTCTGCGGTTCGTGAGAAAGGCGCGCATGTATGCGTACATTTGTAGGGTCTCGAGGTTCTGTAGAATGGCTTCGTGCTATACGTCGTCAAAGGCCTTGGCGACGTCTAGATCTCTAAGACTTTGGTGTTGAGAGTGTTGTGCGTCTGATGCTTGAGCAAGAGCATGATGTCTGGGGCCGCAAGAAGCGGTCGAAAACCAAACATTGGGTCTAGGAATAGGTGATGTTCTTCTAGGTAATGAAGAGGATGGGTCCAAATTACATGCTCCAATAGTTTTCCCACGCAGTACGGGATAGAAATAGGGCGGAGGTTGGCGAGAGTAGGTGGTTTGCCCGAGTTCGAGATGAGAACGAGGTTGGCCATTTCCGCTCTTGCGGGATGGCTCCCCGCTCACTGCATTCTTGCAAAAAGTCTGTGAGCGCATAAACCGAGGCGTCGTCGAGGTTCAGAAGCATACGGCTGGATACCCGGTCCGGCTCTGCAGCTGAGAATGTCTTGAGGCGATTGGGCGTGGGACTCTGGAAGCAAACTGACTTGCCAATCTTTTTCATGTTGCGTGAAACTTACTCCCAAGTTTGTTTTCACGAAGCGAATAATTCATCCAGACTCCTTACGCAAGTAAAACTTGTTCCCACTTGTTCCCCTGTATTGTCTCCTTTGTATTCACTCCTGCATGGTCCCGAGAAGGGCCTGCAGTATTTGTGAATAAAATTAAAAAAACGTATATTTTTATTATTTAGTGTGAAACTAATTTTTCTATTTATTCAACCAACCGATGGGACAGGCGAAGAAAAGAACTCCCGATGTCGGCTGCGTTGGGATCAACGGCATATTTTAAGCTCTGTGCACTGATCTGCATTTGTGTTTGTCAAGAAGCCGATAATCATGAAAAGAAGCTTTCACATAAGACGCATGTTGAACGCGAGAGTTCATTGCCAAGCTTTCCCGTTTCGTGTGCGCCGAATCATGACTGCTTTCTTCCGGAAACGCGCACACACTCTCTCTCTCTTCCGTCTCCCTGTTAACCATGACGGGCCGCATTTTACTTCGCCAACAAATCGAGTGCACATTGAATAAACCAGTATAATTTGATTTGATGCAGTTTTCATGCTAGGGTGTTCACTCATTGAGCAGCACGTACGAAACCGTAATGACATGCAATATGTTGGCCTCATTTCAAACAAGAATAACAGAGTGGCTGGTATGCTCATAAAATGCGGAACAAGAAGTTTGCTATGGCCAAAGTGAAACAGCCTTAAGAGTCCACTGAGCGTGGCTAGCAGGATAACAGCAGCTAACACTGACACTTTCCATCATGTTCCGGTTGGGGCAGATGTACACATAATGTCGTTATTAAGCTTGAGAACTATATAAAACAAAAAAGAAGAAAGACAGATGAGTGCTGGCGAGCTACGCGAGAAAATGTCTATTAATTGAGGCTCATTTTGCAAGGCATCTATAGCGCACAAAAAAGAAACTTCAATATTTGTTGGAAGCTTGTAAGTTCTTCTCGACATTGTGCCATTAAAGCCAGGAGGACGGAAGGCGAGCGAAGGCAAGTGAGTACCCACGAAGCACGGCACTTATTGGAAACAGCAAGAAAAACCTGTATTAACCTGTATTATGTATTATGTATTATGTGTACATAGAGCTGTACTGGAAAGAAGTACAAGATCAAATGCTGAACAAACCATGCGGATACAGTGTAAAACCGTTGAACCCTAAAGCCCATTTTTCGAGGTTCTCTTGGCCTCGGCACCGAAGGACTGACTGCGTTCGCGCACTGTATTGCAGCAGGAAGCGCGATGCTACCCGCAGAATTTTACCACTACTCGACATACCTGCGAGTTTATTTTTATTAATGTTTAACAGCATGCTGGCAAAAAAGCGCTGTCAGCGACGTAATTAATGCACACTGTGATGGACCTCAGTGTGTCATTTCCCAATATTGTTTTGATGATGATTCTAAAGTGATCCTGTTTGATTCATGAGGCAAGAGGACAGGCTACTTTGGTGGTCCACATCTGTAAACGGCACATGATTTCGCTATTTCTTGAAAAACAAATGGGAACGAACATTCTGTATTGTTTTGCTAGCTAATTCATTTGTCTTTGTGACAAATGAACAAAGAGACAAAGGTGTAACAAACAGACAAAGGTGTAAAGATGGACAGCATCTGCAGGCAATGCATTTTGAGAAGGAAATATGTAATGGCTAATAAAAGAAACTAGCATGTTAGTCTTCTCAGAATTTATATTTTGCGCGTCAATGCTGCCAGATCAACATATTGGGTGTTTCAAATTATTCTGTCTTTTCAAAATCACGCAGGATACTTCACCACAGTCTGTGCAGGTCGATTGTATGGTAAGGCGGATATTTTTTTTTTGCCTGACGCAGTGGAACAAAAAGACGAATACATAAACAAGCATTATCTAATCAACTTTCTAATCTCTGGCGTTAGGGAACATGAATAAATTGCGAAATTAAAGCCTGTCAAAGTCAAAGATTAGCTCGGTTAATAAAATTTCAGAATCGACATCGTGATTCGCGTAATCAAACATTAAAAAATATGTTTGAAAGCTCTTGAAGTTGGCTTCCTCACGCTACAAACAAACAAACAAACAAACAAACAAACAAACAAACAAACAAACAAACAAACAAACAAACAAACAAACAAACAAACAAACAAACAAACAAACAAACATTGAGCAAGTTATCGCCCCGTCTTGATCCTGACGGTTTTTTTTAAATGTTTTTGATTCATAATTGTGCCGGACTAGTATTTGTAGCGTATTTATTACACAATCAACACAAAAAGCTAATATATTTAAATGTTGTGAAGGGGCCACTTTGAGCCATGGGATGTGATTCTACTAATCTTCAAACACTGATATTTGTTAAATGTAGCCCTAGGTGCACGCACGCACGCACGCACCCACCCATTCACCCACCCACCCACCCACCCACCCACCCACCCACCCACCCACCCACCCACCCACTCACCCACCCCCACCCACCCACCCAGAACTCAAAACAACCACTATTGCAAGCAGATAGCGATTGCATTGACAAGATTTTCAATATAAAAAAAGGTGATACCAGATGCCTTTTCCGTCCAGAAGCTTTCTTTTTTTGTTTGTTCAGAGCCGACTTGAAGAAGCCAGAAGTCCTTATCTCGGTCACTAGGTGAGTGGGGTTAATGCCCTCAAGTATCCCCTCAGCTCTCCAAGGGAGCCAGCTTTACTTCCTCCTTGAAACCTGCTACAAGGGGAAGTGTTTGCTCTAAGGCTATGCTTGTTTGACTGGGGAAGAAAGCCTTGAAGGGATGCTAACACGCGTCTAGGTTTAAACTTTGTACCCCTGTGTTATGTACTTGCAATAAAGAAGGCTTCCTCTCTTTGTTTCTAGAATGAGGAGGAAGGGAAACAAATTGTATTTGTTCAGGGTATTTTGTAGAGTTAGCTCGGAAGAGATATAAGGCATTTTTGGCAAGGGCAGGCAGAGCGAAGAGATCAACAGGGAAGACAGACAGGAACGGCGCTGAAACTACCAACAGTTTAATGAAAGCAAAGCACTTACATGCGAGCCATCGCCCACGTGACCGTGAGCGAAAAAGAGGAAGCAGTAAGGAGAAATTGAGACAAAAATAATGGTTCAAAGAAGACGCCATCTTTCGTGTAAACCAAAAAAGCAATTTCAAGCACTCGTACACTAAGAAATCGAAACAGCGCAGCCAAGAGAAACCAGAGCCAATTATCAGATAACGAGAAAACAGTGGACGATGAGCAACGCTAATAGGGGAAGCAAGAGCGATGTCGGTATATCAAGGCCAAAGAAAATTAAAACAGGGCCAATTAAGACCTGTTATTCTTCGCTGAAAATAATTTTATTTTAATGCAGAAACATTACTAGCCGCATTCTTGAATTGCGCCGATGTGGCTGTGAAGCTTCCTTCGAGAACACTCGAAAAAAGCTATCCTCTAGTGAATTTCGAACCGAGACCGCGGAAAAGAGAATAAAGTTAGACTGCCACGCCATCTCGGTTATTTTTCTCTGCTGCAATCACATTATGCAATATTTGCACAATAACAATCAGCCGCATTTGAATGCCGTAAAATGACTGAAATTATTTTTTTTTTGTTGTTGTTGAGGATTTAATTTAAATGACTGAACTTACGTACCCGGCACCTTATTGGCTTCCAAGAACTGCGCCTTCTCCGTAGCCGGTTTCTTCACGTGCTAAGCTGTGCAGTCTTGCACGCTACGCTTTGGATGTCATCGTCTTGATTTCATCTGATAACGTTACACAATGAACCTTAATTAAGCCGCCTTCACGCTAATAAAAGCCTAAAACACCCATAAGGTACTTAGCTAAACATGACACGGCAAAGAAAAACTAAATGAAGCAAATCTTAGCTAAAAGAGCGCAAAATATTGCGTATGCCCGTGCGGGATGATTTTTTTAATCGTTTAAGGATGAGAACTATGAGATAAACATGGATGCGGTCTGAGCCATTGGGTTTCACAACAAGGCAGACTTTAAGTGCGTTAGAAAGCCTAATGGTTAGATGACTGATTACGCATTTAATGTTTTTATTTTTTAAGGTGAAATATTACAAAACCGAAGGTCGCCAAGATCAAAGGTGAGCTCCCTTTTTTAAATTTTTTCGATCGGCAATGCGGTTCAAAATACCGAACTCCCTAAATACGCACCTGAAAGCTTGCTGAGTTCGTTTGCACGCATTGCGCATTTATGAATGAAGACCGAACGAAATCCGATAATCGGGGAAGGCGGCGCTTCACATATTTGGCGCATTGTGATGTTTTCTAGTATAACCGTCACTGAAACGCAGCTTTCAGATAAGCGCTATGAGAGTGATTATGTTACTTGCGGGTTTTTAGATGCCTCCTAAAACATCTTCGCCAAATTATGGATCAGAATTTTACCGAGGCGATGCCCTTTAATTATAGTGTTTAATAATAAGACAACTGCCTCACCAGGCTTTCGCTCCTGCCATATTTTGTGGGTTGCCTAAAAATTCATCGAAGGGATTTGAAAGTGAAGTTGATGAATCATGTCATTTGCGTACAGCGCTCTTGTAGCAAATGTCTGTTTCCCATCCGATGAAAATTAAAAAAAGGAAACATTTGAGGAATCTAAATGGGAAAAGCGCTCTAACTACGTGTCTCAGGGAAAGGCGGTGTGCGGCTGCCTGCACGCGTGAATTGGCGCAATAATTTTGCGGCATTCATTTAGAATCTGCGTCTTCGTAACGACGTGACGTGGTTCCATCCAGATTTTGTAGAACGCGTCGACTCTTCAATGGTGGGATCCATGCCCGGAGAATCAGCCACCTTGACTGCTTGCTACGTTACGTCATCGTGCACTGCTGTCCGTAACAAAAGGCGAACTACGCCGATAGGTCGCCAGCTTTATAAATTTCAGTTGTTCTAGCAACTGACGCACCGCTGGAGTTTTCTGCACAGAAACAACGTGATGATATAATTGCGCGAACAGTTGTTTGAGTGAGCCGTGAGGGACTCTTTGTGATCAAATGCTCGCGAAGCCACAAGCTACGGGTCTTCTCGCTGTTTGCAGGAGGTAAATTCGCAATGCGCGTTTGGGTGAACGTTCATGTTTTTCTCTTGGAGATTATGCAATACTAATTTATTTTTAAAAGTAACGCCGAGTCTAAGAGGTTTTCTTGCATTTAAAATAAGCAATGGTCAAGTATCTTCTAGGCTAACAATTATTTTTCCTCTCGTCAAAACAGTATAAAGAAATGTAGTTTTCAAACTTTTCACTCCGGTATTTTTTTTCCTTTAATGCGCGTCGTATTCAGAACGCTGAAAAAAAAAAAAAAGAAAATAAGAACAAAGCGGCCCGCTCTTTGAAAATTTGAAATTCAACACGCCAATTAACTCATAAAAGGAAATTACTTGTCTTCGAAAAAGAAGTTTTCTCATAGCAGTTGATTATACGATAACCAGCTTGAAGCGGCCGCACGTAGCTTCGTAATCACCAGATTGCAGACCCCAAATGGGTGTTTTAATGTTGGCAGTCAGGGTGGGGTGTTGGAGTATGGTCTAGGGAAAGCTGCCAAATGAATGAGACAAAATTCTTCAGACTGTTTGGCATAACTAAACGAGAGAGAAAATCTGAATGACATACTTCAGCGCTGTTGTCACTTTCATTGATAAATGCGCGAGTAACCCCGTTCATTTTCCTTTTATATGTGTGCCTCGCGAAGTCTCTCTCTGAACCTCCATGGACAGCCACGTCTTCTTTACTACTACATCTAATACCGTAAGGAGCAACATTTCTTTTTGTTTTTGCTGTACGTGCTAGCTGATTCGGACTACATGATTTCGAGACGAGAGACAACAAAAAAATTCGAGACTCACTCAAGCTCCACCTTAAGAGTATAATACGACTGCGTTAATGGCCCTCCAGCTGTCTGTGATATTTCTTGTATGTAACTCTGCAGGGATGGACACCGTTTCTTAATTTAAAAAATTAACTCAAAATGAACAAAGCTTAGCTCTCTTTAACGAGTCAGACAAACGAGCCTCGATGGCCCAAATGTGGCATGTCTAACTCGCCACACAAGGGTCGCAGGTTCGATTTAAATTTAATTACCCCAACTTTGTTTTCATTTCGATTAAATTACTTGGCATTATTCATGTCACAACGACCCTTCAGTCATGTTGCGACGATTTAATCACAATTTATCTGATGTTTTACCCACTTTAAATTCCGTGTGAAGTCATGAACTCTCAACCAATCACACAAAAGAGTTGGTCGAGCCATGCCAACTGCACGATGTTCAATTTTGAGCGGGGCCCTCAGCGCTGTCACGTTGATTTCTTGCCGAAACAACTCGGGTTTCATGCCATTGAAGACATTGTCTCCTATGGCTCCTGTAAAGCGTGCATACCTGCATATAGACTTATACTGCGGAAAAGCTATTACAATGTTGCGTAACAGCCTGTACACCTCGTCAGACAAATTTTGACCATGTATGTAAACAACAATTTTACTTTAGCACTTCCTTATTATTTATAATGCTTTCTTTTTTTTTTGTTTCACGCGATGCGCACTGTTAAATGCAGCACTAAGAATAAAAAGATGCGCTCGCGAACTGCGTGAAAATTCTTAAATCAAAATGGGTGTCGAATCAGAGCCTAAAACAGGTCTAAAAAAGATTTTACATCGAACTAGAATTGTGCCAATAGACTTTTAAAAAGTGTGTCTGTTAGCTGGAACATTTTTTTGTTACGGAGCGTGAAATTAACGTAACGCGAGCGGAGGCTATACATGTCAATGAGAATTTACCAACCATTTGTTTAAGCAGAGCTTCTGCGGTAAAAGTCAAAGAAAAAGGGCCATCCATCGTAAAGTTGTGAGACTTCATGGGCGTTATTAGCATGTTCTGAGCGATGGCCGCCCCACAGGCAGCAGCCCTAAAAAAAAAAAAAGGGGGGGGGGGGGGGGTCGGACCCGCCTTATGTCAGCCCATTTGATTCATTTAAAGTCGAAATTGGACGTTCTGCCATCGTGACTGCTTGCTACTTTACCTATCGTCACATAAGAGGTAGAACCTCGCTTCTGGAAAGCTCTATACTTTTCTCGTTTGCGTTTGAAGAACTCCAAGAGTAATTAAGTCTTCAAGGAAACGAAGAAAGCGGTGATTTCACGAAAGGTGCGCATGTAGCTTTTCTCATCCTTTCTTTTTTTAAGGATACCATCACATAGCTTATTCCCGATTAATCAATACTTAGGAAGTCTAGGGCGACTCAATGCGGCTGTACGTACAGCGGTGGGGTTGCACCTTTCCCTCCATTGGTATTACTTATCACTACATAAGTGTAAAGCATAAGCAATGAACGTTTCCGCAATGTGCGGATGCAATGTTGTGCATAAACTATTGTAATCTTGTTTGGGAAACTACATCTCGAGATGATATTTAGAAGTTATTTTTAATACATAAAAAAAGCTGCCTGCCAAATTGCAGATGTTCCAAGGGAACTTAAAAATAATATGATTGGATAAATTTAAATCCAGTTGAGACAAGAAAATTTTTGCTGATATGTAACCTCTAAATAAAAGTGTCGCACAGCTTGAGGGATGAAAGATATGGATGCCCATGGGTTGAACAGGTTGCAGTGCGTGAACCAAAGGCAGTAAATAGCCTTGAAAGTCAAATTTTATACATGTATTTAAAAGCTATGTCCCGGAGGACATCGGAAACATCCCTAAAAATAATTGGCTTAAAAATATACAGGCTATAATCATCTGCTAAAATTATTTACTGTTGAAGCACAACATTTTTGTCCTTGTTTATGAGAATCTTAGACTACTGCATGTACGACCATGCGTTCCGCCGAAACAATCTGACGGAGACATATTTTCGTTATGCTGTAATTTATTAATCTAGTTTTTGAATTTCCGCACTGCCATCATATGAGTGCTATTTACATTATCTACTCTAAATAAACCCTCCCCCCCCCCCCCTCCTGAAGGAAAAGGGGAGGGGAAGGCAGTATTCTTGCCGGATTTTTTTTTTTTCTTTATCTCTTCTGCGTAAGAGCTAATGTTGAGCGAAGGATGATCGATTTACTAATAATACGTCTTGGGCACTTCAGTGAAGCTAATGCTGGGGGCGGACCTTGCAGTGCGTGAAGAACAAGCGCAAGGGAGGAGAGATATGGAATTCCAACACTGACAGAATAAAAATACATCAATGGTTATGAGCACGCAATGGATTACGATCCCCGGCTATAATTTCTAGTCATTTTGTGCTTAGTTCTGCTTTAATTTGAAGAAGAAGCTATAATTTCGTCAACCAATATGTCTTTGTCTGTGCCCTTCAAGAACCCTGAACTGAATCAAAAGAATGTTTTGCGCCATATTTGACACAAGTGTATCAGCGTCGTACGACAGGCAATTGGTTTTGCAGCTGATGAGGTTTATATAACACTCGCTTCTCGGGACCTTCTCGTAGATTCATTGCACTTAAGGGAGACAGGTTTCTTAATGCAACATACAGACCATCTTCCGTGCTCAGAAATATTACACAAAAGCGTTCTTAACGACCAACGCTCTCTTCGGCAAAAAATGATGTACCTGCCACTCGGCTGTTCTTCGCCGTGTTTTGTACGTATTTTACAGTGGTTTGTTCAACGACAATTGATGTATAGTACGCTCCTCGCGTGTTTTATTGCTAGTCGATATTTTGTATTTTTTACAAATTCCGGATTTATATATATATATATATATATATATATATATATATATATATATATATATATATATATATATATATATATATATATATATATATATATATATATATATATATTACAGTCTTTTTGCACATGTTGCGATGCTAACAGTGATTGTGCCGTTCTCGGCATAACGTACACACAAAAATGTAATCACATTAGACGCAAGCATATAGTTCCTTTGTTGCGTCGTTTCATTTTTTTTTTTTTTTTTTTCAAAGCGAGTTCAGTTTCGTCATCATGGTAGCATCGCGCCCGGGGGCATTCAGCCGTCGGAGGTAGCAGCACAGCAATGCAATCTCCTAATGCCTTACTCCTTGGGTCGCGTCCCGAATTGTCGCACCACTGAACGATGTAATCTAGGGGCACATCTATTTGAGCGGTGCTGCGCGACATATCCTCATACGGCATTCGTGTGGTGTCTCATTCTTGCCCTTCGGTCAAGCCCGGCTGCAGAAAGAGCCCGTCCGCGAGGTGTACGTTCACCGCGTCCGCGTAGCGAGCTGCTCATGAGAGCACTTTTCTTTTTATGTTAGAGGGAGTGCATCTGCATTTAGGTGAGCTACGCGAAGTGGGTGAGCGCGTAAGAATAAAAAAAAAGAAAAGGAAAACGGTGAGAACCGACGCGAACTTGTGGAAACAGTGTGCGACAGCGAGCTCCGTGGCTACAAAGGCTGTCCACTGCATTCCCAGACAAACGTGTCCTCCCGAATGGAAGAAACCAAAGGCGACGACAGTGCTGCGTTTGGCACGGCTGAGTATCAAGCGTGGTACCTTATTCGTAACCTTACTATAACGTCATATAATACACCTGGGATCTGCTTGGCCTATTACAAATGATGAGTTTTGTGAAGGATCCAGGGTAGAATGGGAGCAAGAAGGTATATACGAAGTGCACTTGTCGAAACGTAGGCTTGGCTTGCTAACTGAGGTTCCCTCTCTACCCTTGTTCGGTGCTCTTCCAGACTTTTGTGAAGGGAACACATAAGAAGCAAAGCGGCAATTGAGGCCAGTTGGTTATGCACCCGCCGCCAAGAGTTTGTGGGTCACGCGAGTGGCGAAAAAGGTGAATTTTGTACCAGAATGCACGTAAACTGAAACCAAAGCGCCCGGTCAATGCTTAAGAGCGAAGAAACGACAGTTTTCTTGTCATTTTCTGCCTGTGTGTCAAGGCTACGAAGATACAGCTTTTTTTCTTTTTTTTTTTTTTTTTTTTTTTTTTTTTTTCAGCGACGCCGGGTGTACTTACATATACTGAAGGATGTATAAGCGTGAGGAGACTCTTCTTCATTTTGCTTTCTCAAGTGGTAGCGCGTTAAGTCCTTCCATAGGCAGCAGACGCAGATGCGCGTTAACATTTCAATACTCGATAACCCGAATCTATCTCCTTTAGATGGATGCACAAGACAGCTTTTTTCTGTACCATCCCGTGGGCTACTCTTGTTTCTGCTATACGCACAGAACTGTGACTCTCTAATGAGTTTCATTCTGACGCTTCTGAAAATGATACTTATGACAACGATGAATCGGTGAATAGATGAGAGGACCCACACAGTTTGTTAAAACAGAAAAATAGATTGATACGTAAGGCAATCCATATCTTATATGCCCCGTCAGCAAGCACGAGGAGGCGCGATGACTGAAATAATTAAGTTGGCAGGTGGTCCAAAGTTTAGGGAAACTTTCCGAGGCGAAGCAGATTTGTAATAACGAAGTAATTACTCATTAGGATGCTCCCATTGAAGCCCAATGGCTACTCTTGGTGGATATTAATGAGTAATTACTCTCTTATTTAGTTGGGAGTGCACAGAAATTGTAGGTCCCCATGCTTGAGGAGATGATAGGGCACCGACAGAAGGCTCGTAGATTTTTTCGACGTCCTTTATCGTAAACGATTCCAGCCATCTTCCTCATCTTTCTCTTATTCTCTCGAGCCGGCCCCTTCTAAATTACACATCAACGTACAAAGAAGCCCTGAAACTGTAATGCGAAATTCTGAAGGCCTCTCTGATCTTCAGTAAATAGCCCCCTGTCAGTATCCCTATCTGACATTCAGGCTCGAGCTGTGAGCACTGGAGGCGAAAAAAAAAAAATAAGAGATCACAGGTTCTTTATTTTCCCCAAATTAAGAAAACCTCGCACAACTTGCACGCAAAGTTCAACTTGCCGTCTTTGTGTAGCGTCTTTTTTTTTTTTTTGTTACGTCATCGGAAAGTTGTTCTGAACGGTCAGCGCTTGCTTCCAATAGTACACTTGTCAGCCGGATCGGGCGAAATTTGTGCGCCGCGACATAATTCACCGGCCTCTGTGGCGGACAGCGGCGATTATCGTTTGTCGTCACATTCCTTGGCTGGCAGCAAGTAGAGGGGAGGAGGAAAAGCGGACACGACGACTTGCCGGATGGTGTTCCCTGATGGCAACATGCTTTGTTGTTTCGAAAAACACACTGGTAGTTCGGCCTCATTGTTTAGAACGGCTCAAACAGACTTTTATTTTGTTGCGAGGAAGTGTCAATATAGGAGCTCTGTTGTCCGTGTCGGGATCGCTACGACGCTAAAAAAGAAAGGAGAATAAGTATCACCTACGCGAAATGAAATGGATGTTTTTGGTATTATTGAAGGAAGCTGGCTTCTAACACGCTGGGGGTCTGTGATGAGAAAAAAAAAAAACGCACCTTCAGCATGTAGCCGCGAGAGATGGAAGTTTAATATATAACAAGAAAATTGAGCGAGGCCGAAATGAAACTACAGCGCCGACGCTTCCACAATAACGTCCTTTTGTTGGATGCCAAACAGAGAAGCAGTGTGTAACTTGGTGTGTGCGCCTGAGAAGCGGTGTTTTGTTTACCGTCCTTTCTATTCGGCCTCGCCCTGTTGATTAGAATGCGTAGAAATGAAACGCGGGCCCTGAAAAATGTTTTTCCATTCAGTGCGCGTTTTCCGGCTTGAGAACGGGAAACATTATTTAAAAACACACACACACACACACACACACACACACACACACACACACACACACACACACACACACACACACACACACACACACACACACACACACACACACACACACACACACACACACACACACACACACACACACACACACACACACACACACACACACACACACACACACACACACACACACACACACACACACACACACACACACACACACACACACACACACACACACACACACACACACACACACACACACACACACACACACACACACACACACACACACACACACACACACACACACACACACACACACACACACACACACACACACACACACACACACACACACACACACACACACACACACACACACACACACACACACACACACACACACACACACACACACACACACACACACACACAGAGATCCAACGCATGATGTGAATTGGAACTCTCGCAACATTGCTTCGTGGTGAGACAAGAAATAAAAGTGCAGTCTACTAAGTGTTGAGCTGGCACAAGCGATGCTATTTCAAAAACAACTTTAATACACGAAATCGTTTATATTACCACATAATTTACTTCCTGTTGACAGCGAGCGAGCGAGCTGTTGATATATTTACGCCACGGACGCGAAGCTGCAGCGTCCGCTATTTCGGCTGTCGACGTTTGTCTGACTTTTCGGGACTGCCATATGTTATGTTTCCCCAGCGATATAGTCCTTAGACCTTAATTACTTCCCGGCAGGTTTTCGCGCAGATACAGTCGTGTGTACCCTAACTACGGGAGCATTTTGGGATGTCTCAAGTTTCCGCACGTTCATCCTTGTGACATGGCTACGGAGGTGTTCGCTCGTTACGGCAAAACGCAGGAAGGACCACCATTTCCGCTTCGCGACAGCGAGTGCTCTAGTCATGGTATAGGATGCCGATCGTATATCATTCTACGAAATGGCTAAGGCTGGCTTCGGTTGCCCGTTCTGGTCGCCGGATAATGGCTTCGCCACTGTCGTGATGTCTTTTACACCATTAGCGCCAGTTTTATGGCCCGTTAAACATGTTCTAGGACATACCAAATTGACATCCAGCCATTTCAGCTCGCGAGCCAATTGCTGATAGCTCGGGCAGTTTGGTGTCTATGGGCGGCCGATGTGCTCTTCTTGGTTAGTTGTGGTGCCTTTGATGGCGTCCAGGTACCCGCGTGTACGTCCCTGGCGCTGTATAAAGTAACTTATTTGCACGTTTACAACTCGATCTGTGAACATATGAAATATTAAACCTTCATTAGGCAGAATACGTTTTGCAATTCTCATATTTCATTCTCATCAACGCTAGCTGAGGCCGGCGGTATTCAAGGGCTTGTCCCGGGCTTTTCATTTCTTTTCCTGACTGCTTTGCTTTGCTGGTCGGCTTGTTTATATTCGTACATGGCCATAGGCACCAAAATTCAGATGGTGTTCTTTTTTTTTTTTTTTTTCAAGTGGTGCATTTAATAATAATAAAAAAAAACGGATCACTGCGTGGTGTTCGCCAGCGACCACTAAATAATTTGTAATCAAAAATTTTCTCCTGCCGCTGTTTTGGTTTCACCATCTGAAGATGACTGTGGCGTGCAGTTGATGTTTACGTCACGTAATGCACAGAAAAATTACGCAGTATAATTGCTGATACGCAATTTTAATTCACTATAAGACAAAGCCAGACTGGTTCAAGAGCTGGAATAAATACAAACGCTGTATCAGCAGTTATACTGCCGCTTTTTTTTTTTTTTTCATCTCTCAAGTGACCCAAACACCAACTTGACGTCACAGACATCCTTCGTTTGATGAAATGAAACCGAATTAGAATCAAGAACAAATTCGAATAAAAATTATTTAGGGGTCGCAGGTGAATATCAAGGAGTAATCAATGCTTGTTAATTAATGCATAATTTGAAATAAAAGAATGCAAGCAAACATTTGGTGCCTATACTCCTTTAGGATTGAATATGGGGGCTGGATCACCGGAACTTGCTGTACTTTCCTCGTGAATCCGACGTGAACCTAACCTAGACAGTAGGCGAGGGAGGTGTCAGAACGCCTCCTATCCGGATTTTCACTAGCCGGTTCCGCTGCCGCTCAACAGTCCAATAAGCAAAATGATGACACCCGAGGAGTCTTTATTGCTACAGCAATAAAAATAAAATTCAATTACAACATACATATTTCATTTTGCTCTGTCCTGAACAGCTTTAAACATCGTACTGCGCATGTTGTGGATTCTTAATTGTGTGCGTGCGGTAGATTCTTGACTGAATCCTTAAATTTGTGCCAAAAATTTCAGAAAATTTAAGGATTCAGTCGTGTCATTTTTAAACTTAAACGCGGTAGCATTTTAGCCTATTAAACGTCCACATTCTCCACGTTGTTCCCTCCTTAATAAAGCTTCTTTGCCTACTTCGGGAAGTTGCGAGTTTGTACCTTTCACAACAGCCAGTCCACTTTAGGACAGGGTGACGCGAGTTTTCCCGCTTTTCCCGGTGCACTGATCAAGGACGTTTCTTCACAGGATCTTCCAAGGGCAGGCTGCACAACAAGCAGCTGCAGAAAATAGCCGGGGAGGGCGCCCCTGCCATATATAGAGTGGCCCCTTGAACGACGTTAATCGATACGCGCAGCACGTCCCAGCGCCGTAGCCGATCCATCATTCACGGTCCACACGAGCGCCCGGGATGCGCGCTCGGCGCATACACTCGGTTGTGTATGTGTGCACGGAGGCTTCGTCAGCTCCGTTCAGGCGCCACATTAGAAGCGCATGTGGCGGTTGCCTCCCGCCCACGCGTAGCTCTGCCCAAAGGGGCGCGCCTGCCTTTCATGGATGGCACGCCTCTCCAGGCGCACTTCCCTTTACCCCCGTGGGCCATCGGCGCCGCAGCGGTTCGGGTCCACGCCGACGTCGTTTACGTACGCGTACCGTCGGCCATTATTTGTCGGGAAACCGTTCTTTTATATTTGCTTTCGGGCCAGGCCTGCCGTCTCTTCCATCGCGCCGTAGTCTCCAACTTATGTTCGGCGATACCCGGGACAAACGAAAATGCGTGTGAGCAGCAAAGGGATCGAAAGCTTTCACGTTTGCGTTACGACACCTCAGCAAAAGGTAGAAATGCGCCCCATAAAGTTCAAGAGCATCTCACATCACCCGCTTGACATGAATACATGGTAAAAAAAATTGCCACGAGAGTACGCGTTCCAGCGTCGCGATTTTAACCCCATCTAACTCATCCCGATAAAAACAAAACAAAAATAATAATAAAAAACCTCGTTGCCATTGCAATAGGTGACACAGGGAAGAGCTCTGAATCCGAGAAGGAGCACAAAATCCTTCTCGGCGAAGAACAACCTGGCATCTGAATCCAAATCGCCCACAGAAGCAAGAAAACATGCTCCGGATCGCGAGTGGGAAAACTACTCGATTACAACCACAATGCTGCAGCGCCGTCGCCATCGTACGACAGAGAACAGGAAATCTGCTGCTGTTCAACGTGTTCGTGTTTATGCTGCAGCCCAATGATTCTGGCAAAATCAAACTGCCCATGTGAGCTCGGAACCATCGCTGGGACCGTTGGCGTTTAATTCATAGCGACATTGTGGGGCTGAGTTGGCCCACTCAGGATACATTTGAAGAGGGGGGAGGGGGCTAGTATTGGGGGGGGGGGGGGGTGGGATGCGGGAGCGCAAGTCACGCAAAAGTTTTCAAAGCTCGTGTGATGTATCTTAAGTTGATAGAAGAACCACGCTGACGATATTCCCATGAAGACAGCTTAAGTAGCTTTTTCCCAAATTTATCTACAACTTACGCACTGAAGGTATTCAGCTAACGATAGAAATAAAAAGTAACTAATTCTTTGCTAATTATAAAACATGAGGCATTTGAATAATAAACCAACTTGGACAAGACGGTGAAACTTTCGTACATCAAGTAAGCTTTCTTTATAACTTTGATAGAGTTTACCCGAAACACCCTATATAACTGGCAGAGCCAAAGAAAACTACCGGGAAAGCTTTTTGGCATAAAGCACTGAGCTTCTGATTGTTTTCTCTAGCATGTGTGAGCGCCAGTTTAATGCATATTACAGGAGCCAGTTTTTTTTTTTTTTTTTTTTTTTTTTTTTGTGGACAGGAAACGCGAAATGACTGTGATGCACTTGAGTTGCTTGTTTCGGTTCGTCAATAGTGTTTCAGACTGGTCGCAAAATCGCAAGAATCGAAACCAGATTCAAATTCCTGCCGCAAATTATGCCCATTTTAAGGGGCAAAAGCTGCGCTTAAAGTACTCGCTGAGTTACCACTTAATCACGATGAGTAGGTCGGCAAAAAAGTGAATGTTTTCAAAGGAAAGAAGTCTAATAGTGTTTTCTTTTTTTTTTCGCTGTTTGGGCGTTTCCTAACGCCTGAACTGAAAAATGGAGGAGCTTCCGTTAATGCAATGCGAGAACTTTCGTTGAGTTAGAAAATTAAAAAAAAGAAAAAAAAAAAGACGGCGAGCGAACTTCCTAAAACTTGAAGAGCTTGTCGTGCTTTTTACACGGATGAGGCATGTTGCCGTCTTTGCACTTTAGCGTTATCGACGCATAAAGCGAGACAATGCAGGGAATTTACTGAACTCGGCGGCTCGCGTTGAGCGCCAGCGCCCATCATTGTGATCGCTACTGTGTGGGCCTGAGCGTCGAGTCTGGTTCGATCGCTGCCTTTTCCTTCTCGGTTAGCAAAAACCGCTTTGTCCCTGAGGAGGCACAAGACATAGTCGCGCCAGATTGTGCGTCATTTGCGGCGCTTGTCTTCGACAAAGCAGGCGCGCTCTCCTCTCTTACGAGCACAATAGTATTTCGTTGTCAAGTCAAGCCGTGATTGTTCGCGCCTGATGTCGGCCGCCGGACGTGAGCAGGAACGCTTCGCGAAGAAAATCGATCTTAGATGCGCTTTCCCAGCTTTTTTTTTTATTTATTTCAACCACTTTTGGCAGTTTCGCACGCGTGTAAAACCGCGAAGCTCTAGTCGCATCGATCGTCCCGCACGTTTCCTTCAACCCTTTCTTATTATTAAGGCGAAAGCATTACTTGACTATATATGCTCGCGTTTTCGCGTCAGATGAAAACGGACGCAGAACGTGGACGCGAAACGTGTCGCATACCTTACGTCGTTCAATAGAGAGATAGGAATAAAAGAAAATTGTGTGAGGTAGAGCGTAAAAAAATGCCACCGAATACCAAATTTGATCAATGTGAAGTGATTAGTGAATTGCAGACTAAAAAGACCATTAAACGTCGAAATAGCCATGGACGTCGATATGGTGGGAAGATTTGTCGACCGGTAGTGACATCTGAATTGGGCGGAAGTTGTCGAAATTGTGGTAACAAAAGCACAAACAAAACAGATAAAGAGTTGGAATAGGTTATAAAGTGATTAACATAAAATTAATGAATTAACTATAAGTAAGACAAAATGTCGAAAAACATGTAAAAAAAAAAAGGTTGCATTCGTCGCGACGTCACGCCAGCATGGTTGCCATGGTGACCACCGCCGCTAACATCATGGCGTATCCTAGCACAAACGTGACGTAAAATGTTACGTGGTTACAAGAATGCCGCGCGATAGGAGTGACGCCGTACCGCCAATCCCACACATGAATGAGCAATGCAACGAACTCGCGTGAAGGAACGCCACGCGCCAGGAGCGATGGTGCGCTGTCCAAACTCACACTTGCCAGAGAAAGTGACAGATACTGCGTCTTTCCTTTCCTGTAAGCCAATTATAATTACATATAACACTGCAACGAACGCCGCACAGTGGAAAGGAACTTTCCACTGTAAAGAGCACCGGCCTTAACTAGCAAAAGCTCTACAAGGGGCGCGCGACCCTTAGCAAAAAGAAGTACGTTTGGAATACACAGCGGCATATTTTTTACGCATTTTAAATGTAATTCGTATTCACGAATGTGCTCAAAATATGTCTGAAATATGTTCATCAAATTCCTTGCTGAATATTCAAAATGTATTTTTAAAATGTGTCAAAAATATCGTATCTGAAAGTACATTTCGAGTATAGTTCAAATAGGTGAAAAAATATGTAGGCATTTTTTACATACTTAAAATGAATTAAATATGTACTTTTGCAAATATGAAATAAATTTGTCTGAAGTACACTTCAGGTATAGTAAATGGGTGGCCCTTGAAGATATATTTGCAGCACCCTTCAAGCATCCTTAGAAAAACCATGCTTAAAATCATATTTGGGGCAGCATCTTGAAAATGAATTTAAAATGTACTGTTGTAAATGTGAAACCAATGTGCCTAAAGTATACCTCAATTATGAAAATGGATATTCCTTGAAAATATATTTCAAGCACACTTCAAGCTGCCTTCAAAGATCAGTGCTCAAAATCATATTTGGGGTAGCATATTGGCAATGAACTAAAAATGTATTTCTGCAAATGTGTATTTAATTTGTCAAAAGTACAATTTTAATAAACGGACACTGGGGACTAAATTTAATGATCATTAAACCTTGTGCAAATAAAAATGCATTGTAATGATGTAGATGTAGATGACAGCTCGTGCGGACTGGCCACACGTGCGCATCCGAACAGTGATGCCGTTGTTAGCTGGAACGGTCAGGTAACGTGGCCGCGTGAGACTGGCATTCGGCAACGCATCATGGTACCCTGCCAGCCGCCAGCCCGTATGTTATCTGACGCAAGCGCTCAGCGCTCCAAGCCACATGCAGGCGACGCACGCTACTGTCCCACACCTCGCTGCCAGCCATTGGCATTAAACAATGCCATTCATGTAGGATGCTCTTTTTGTTTTATTGTTTTCCTGTCATTTTCGTTGCCGTCCGTGGGTCCACTACATTGCCATGTGTGTTCAAGCTGTCTCTGGCTCCTGGTGGACCTGGGGCCACTAACAATATCACAGACATTACACTACCTATTACCGCGCGAGCTTTTTTAAACACATAAAACAGTGCTCCGAATAGTGTGCAGAACCCATATTCATTGCTCAACCCTTAATTCCTTCTGTGGATTATTTCAAAGGTAATGAAAGATATATTTTTTGCATATGCAACAAAGCTACATTCACAGAAAGAGTGCTCAACAATTTCTGAAATTTTAATCCAGCAGAAAAATTGACACACACATAGGCGCTATTGCACTGTATGGTGACAAGCAAAAGACATAATGTTGCATTTCAAGAAGAGAGCTTTGTCGGGCTGGCTGGTTCATGTTGAATGGAAGGAAGGAAAAGCTCAAACGGACGGGACGTGTAGGAAGGCGAGACAGACACATGAGCTGCTCATGCGCCTGTCTCGCCTTCCTACGTCCGGTCCGTTTGAGCTGTTCCTTACTTCCATTCAATGTTGCATTTACCCACAAGCTCCTGTTCCAAGAAACTGCCAAAAAGTTCTTACACAAAGTGAGACCGAGCAGGTCGGGCTTTTTACTCATTCTGGAACACACTTTTTTTCCAACTTTTGCATGGTTTTAAATATTGATAATGTCAAACTGAGCTACATTCATCAAGCTGACCATCTTTCCCATTATTTTTTCATTTAAAAGGGACTTCTTGCTACTGCGGGTCTTAATCTCTGGCCATTAATGAGCTGGTGGCCAAGCAGCGCTGAATTAAGATGTGGGCTAAGGAGGCTGCGGCCCAGGGTCTTATCTCCGAAGATAGGAGGAGAGGGCCAATTTATTCTAACCTGCTTCATATATAGGACGGCAAATAACGTAACTTAGCAACAGGTATGAAGAGGAAAACTAAGAATGAGACGGGGTCCCTGCTTAATCCGACTGATTTGTTTAGCAACAGGAGAGACCTTGTTGAGCTGCAAAAGCAGGGATTCCCCACCATTCTCGGAGGCCCCTTTCATGTGAGGTGATCTGCACCTGCTTATATTATCACAGAAGTTTTAATAGTTTCCCCTCCATCCTGTGACATATATTATGTTGAGGCATGCAAAAGGAAAGAAAAATAAAGAGCCTCTGCCCGTGCCACAAAGTATAACGGGCTTCCATCCTGTGACAGTGGACTACATAAAAAAAATGTAATTGAAAGAGCTGATGCAAGTAATTTTTTTTTTACACCGCCACCTTCATCCCTATCACTATCGCCCTTCATCTTTCAAATAGTTCTGTCTGTTCTTTTCTGCTTCTTTAGGGGAGGAAAATGGGCTATGTCAGAGTGAGTGCCGGACTAGTCATGTCTGACTGTTAATGGCTTTGCTTCTGTTCTGTGTGGTGCCAAACTAATGCATCACTCTCGCACTAATTGCAATAATCACATCTTGTCCTTCTTCAATTTAATATATATAGAATAAAATGGGGCATATTGCAGAAGTGTAGGATAAAAGTGAGTAAGGACAAAAAAAAAAGGGGGGGGGGGGGGGGGGTTAGGTAAGTGCTTTAGCCCAGGGCTATTTTTTAACTCTGCAAAAGACAGAAAATTAACGCTCAAAATCCAGTCAGGCTGAGCAAAATGTGGTTATTTTCATCATGGTAAAAGAAAACAGCTTTTCTTTATGCCCTCTAACTTTCCAAACAAGTGTTTGTTGCAATCTATAGTTGTTCCTTTCTGTGCAAAAAAAAAGGAAATCTCTTATCTGGCATCTTTATTTTAATGAATCTGCAAAAATCTATGAAGTTTCGAGCTCTAGACTCGCTGCTTCATCAAGTAGGCATGGCTGAAATCATATTTAAACAATGTGTTGAAACTTTACGGATATATGGAAGCACAGAAAAAGTGGAAATCATGACTCATGTGTCCCTTTGCAACTTATGAGCTGCTCAGTGATGTATGTATCATTGTAGGACAATAATCACGAAGGTTGCAAGACATTCAAAAAATTTATTACACATTTTAAACCAACAAAGAATGGTGACTGCACAAAGAAAATAATAGAATCAAAATATAACAGCACCTGTTCTACAAAATGAAATGAGTGAGAATACGAGCCATCCATTAGAATCAGCCAAGAGACACCCGAAGAGCAATGGAGTCAAAACAATAAGCTTAGCCCATTCACGAAGCCAGAGACAACCACGGCTTCATCTTGCGTTATGAGCCTTTGTTTTAGCCATCCTATGTAGTTCCCCGTAGCCCAGTTGTTTGAGCATCAAAAAAAAAAAATTTAACAATCGAGTAAGACGTGCGAAAGCTTTTGTGCACAGGTGGCAGTTGATGGAGACGAGGACATCCAGTGCACAGTGCAAGAGTGTGTTGCAGTCTGCACATGGGGGGATCCACTGCAGTTATAGCTACAGCACTTCATACTTGCTTCCCATGAGTAATTCCTGGGTTTGAATCCACTATGTCCCCACTGTTTCTTTTTAGTGTGAAAGCACTACAAGCAGACACACAAGCATTAGACAATTTGGCTATGCCCTGAACCACTGGATTAGTGCTAAATACATTCATGCTCACATAAGGCACAATAAAAGACAGTAACTTCAAAGCATCCTGCCCATTCGTAGCTGACCATATTTGCCAAAAGCCTAGACAGTCAAAGCCTAAGAAGCTGATGCCCACCTGCCCCCTTTGTCCCATTACTGCTGCCATAACACTCAACAAATGGGAGGAAGCCGCTGGCAATTGGTAATCGCTGAACAGTATTGTTATGAAGAGGAAATAATCTACAATATTCTTACTGATATGCCGCCAACTGACCCTGCCACTCTGTCACTGACATAACAGCTCTAGCCAACTTTGGCACCGACCCTGCACAGAACATGCAAGTTCCAACTGTCGACTTTCAGAATCGGCAAGCCTCGCTGCCTCAAGCATTCACAAGAGCAGTGAATGTTATATGACCTTGCTGGACTCCTTGATTGTGACTTTCAATGGCAACAGAAAGCTATTAATGAATAGATGTCAAGATGAACATAAGTATACCCAACAGCTTGCCTTTTCAGATCACTTGCCCCCCTCTCTCCCGTTTTATATCACCCTTTCAAAGCATGATGCTCCAAGCCTTCATTACCATTTCAAAAGCTGATCAGAGTGGAAGCAAGTGCTTATAGTGCAGTTCGGCAAGCAACTTTTTCTTATAAAGGCAAGATCTTGTCAATGTGCCTGAGTAAGCCAGCAGCGAGGAATTCACCAAAGACAAGATATCTGGAACTTGCCCACTCTCATTAACTGACAAAGATATATTAGTAGCAGATTTAGGAGGAGGAACAACTTTTATTTCATTTATCTCTTTCTTCCCAAGTGGAGCCCTGCGTTCAGTGCTCCATGTGCCACCACTTTCCTCCAGGCCCGTTAGACTACAATTGTAAGAGGTGCAAAAGAAAAAAAATGAAAGGCCAGAAAGTGAAAAAAAAAAAAAAAAAAAAAACCATAGAGACAAAAAATAATGGGAAAAAGAAGATGCACAGAGAACACATCCTTCACTACATCAGGTTTAAACTGTACCCAAATACTCGCCAAGCAGGCAAAATTAGGAAAGATGTATGAAAGGGTAAATGAAGCACAACTATAAATACATACCTCATAGAAGCCACATGACAGGAAAAAAAAGCAAGCTTACTTGTAACAATGGCAAAACACTTAGCAGGGAGAAGGAAAATGTACATATATATATGTATGTATACAATTGGAAAAAGAATGAGCAAAAATGACAAATGTAAAAGTAAAGGCAATAAAAAACTCAGTAAGCATCCATGACTGGAAAACTTCCAAAATGCATAAAGCTGCACAAGTGGAAACAAGGAGTGAAAGAGGAAACCGACACTTACTAAAGGTAATGCCTATTGCACCAATACTGCAGGCTTCTGGAGCTCAAGCCTCAGTGAATAACAGTGCACCACAGAGGAGTTATGAAATGTATCCACACAACTCGTGTAACTATTGTTAAAGCATCTAGCAGAGCTGGTTCAGTCTAAAGGAGTAACTCAGACCTGCACATCGCAGCACCTCCAGCAAAAAAATGATAATAATAGAAAATAAAAGAAATAATAATAAAAAGAAAGAAGTGGTATGCCCAAAGTACCTATTTGCTCGACAAAGAAGCAGGAGCCCTCCTCTGTACAGAGCATGGTAGGGGGTCTGCAGGGGGTCTGACACCTTCCAATTACCTAGCTCAGTCTTCAAACCTCATTGGGGTGCAGGTGATCTCTATAGGAGGTGAGATGGTCAACACCAGGCTATTTAGCTGAGTCAATTTGTTTCTTTTCTACCAAGGGCAGTCATACTCGCTTTCTAGCCACAGTTTGAGGAACTGTCACATGACACCAAAGCAGGCACAATGTCGGTAATCGGGGATGAAACCATCCACCACATCAAAACGAGGTCACGGCAAGGCAAGGTCCCTTGACTCTATTAATAAACAGGCACTTAAGATGTGCCTTTTCTAGCCACTTCAATATGCTTCACAGCAGTCCTGCACACTGGAGCAGGATCTCAATATTCGTACGAAGAGCCCCCGGGGTAGTAACACCAGCCACACCCATAAAAACCATTAAATTGTTTATAGTTTCCGACTGCTGAGCGAATGGCATCCACTGAATATGCAGCTGCAAATACCCTTATTTGGACCTGTTCTCCATGTTTAACTAATGGAAATCCTAAGGAAAGCTTCTGTAGCTCCTTTGCAAAGAGTGTAAAAAGAGTGGACATGTTTCGCTTTGAAAAACCAAAACAAATAGCAGGCATAAGCCTGTTCTGCTTTCAGACTGCAAGGTCCAGCTCAAGAATATCACACTGAACTGGCCAGATGTCAAACGTTAATTTTTAAAACACTTTAATTCTATCTGTATTCCACAATAGTGAAATATTGTGAGTTGAAAAATCAGCCGACAGCCTGGCATGTTCTATGCCATCCACTACGTCATCACACTTCCTCTGATTCTTTGCGGAAGCAACTTCAAGTTTTGCTGCCCAAGACTTCGTTGAAGCTGCTCTTTCAAAGGAATTACAAGGAAGGAAGAGCAAAAGGCTATGTCAATATCCCATTCACAGTTCTCGCAGTGAATCTCAATCTGAGCTGTACTACCCAAGTACCTGGTACAATCAAGACAATAAAAGTGGTTCTCAGCTTCAGGAATGTGTACACCCAAAGCTTTGAAAAGCAAGTATATTTCAATTTTTTGAGCTTTTTCTGGGTACTAGATGATATTCAGCAGGTCCAGCGGGTCTGTCATCCCCCTGGTCGCTGACTTTATGGCGCATCACATAGGACATGAGAAGGGCTGCAACTTGTGTCCTCTCATCAGCAACTTGCAAAGTACTTTGTTGAGCTCTGCAGTCAGCATCTTAAAATAAATGAGATATTCCACAAATATTAATTGGAGGAAAATGTTAGTTCACATCAAATTTTCCTACAGTCCACTTATACATAAGTGCCAAATAGCAGAGTCTGATACAATGACAGGTGTATTTTACTGACAAACAGTGCAATATGGTTCCTTGCATGATAAATTCCATTTTTTTACATTTGTTAGGGTCAGCATAAAGGTGAGCATGTACTGAACATGCAAGCCAGAGAAAGGTTATCTGCCCAAAATGCTTAACATTTGCACTTCATTCAAAGCTTTTGGTGTCAAGATGGAATTATCTGGCATTTAAATCTTCAGCATTTCAGAAAAAAAGAAACATGCTCACTTGAGGACCTCAGTCTTCATCAGAACCTGAGCTGTCTGCATCACTTGGCACAAGATAAGGTACTGGCACTTCTTCCTGCTTTGATAAAAAAAAATGTGAGTCCAGAGGAGAAAATCTTGCCTCACTCAATAAGAACTTAGTCCAGCTTTCCTTTCTGAAATTACTGAAGCTTAAAATATTCATATCATGGTAAGCTTCATGAACAGCACTGCACGCCACTTACAACTATTATATGACAGTAGCATATTAATCAATGTTGCATGGCAGTTTCATTAAACCAAGGAGGGGGAGCAGAAAAGTGGACACAACAGAACCAATTCTTTAAAAAAAGAGAGGATGGCCACTACATGCAATTCATTTTTATAATCAGTTTATGAGGCTCGATAAACGTTTAAAGAGACAATAGCTATCCCTGCTAGTTTCCTATTTAACTAAAATTTGTTCAATTACTTTTTAAATCTTCACATAAAGGCTGGTTCACATGCAAGCAATTGAGTGAACTCAGTGGTGAGCGGCATCGACACAGCAAAAAATTTCCAACAGGTTGGAACTGGAGAGCTCGAGCTGCCGTGACAGCTCAAAATAAGTTTTTTAGTTACTCCGGCAGAAATTGCTGGAGTTCTCACTTGCATGTGAAAGGCTTAAGCGCTCATATGGCAATTATAATTTTAAAAGCAACTGTTATAACTGAAATTGATTGAAACGCCCACCTAAAGCCGTATATGTAAACACTTTGGATGTTAAGGGGAGTCAATGGAAGGAAAAGGAGAAATGCTACATGGTGAACGCTGGAAGGCCAAGTTTGCTACATGGCCGCTTGCCAACTGCAAGCCAAAAAGTGTTCGTAATTTCAGTATCTGGAACGATATTCAGCCAGGAAGAGCACCTTTTTTAGTAGTCTTGGCGGCATTAGAGTTAAAATCAGCAATTCTCCAGAACTAAACATTTAAATAACTAAATGTACATTGGAAAAGTGTAAATCTTAAGCAACTACATTGCCATAGGTCAAGCACTCATCTTTTATGTCTTTTATGATAACCTGAGTCTCCTAACATTGTGGCATCCTATGGCAGACACGAGTAATTGTGTGCAGCGAGGGGTAATTATGGCGTGCTCTTGTTGCAGCAAAAACGTGAAGATGCACGTGGTAGCACTGACTGACCATGATTTTGCTTCTTCCAGAGCCACACATGGCTCCTCCTAATGGTCAGGCTAGATACGTACATAGATCTGATTCTGCTAAACAATATTTAAGTATATTTTTAGCAATTCTTTGCTTCCACCTTGCGCAGCTGCTAAATTAGAGGAGAAAAGAGTAATTCAGGCCCTACCAATCTTGATGCATAGAAGGTGACAAAGCCCTGACTAAGCCTTGAAGCATATTTTTGTTTATCCACTTCCCTCCAAAATCACAGTGACATACCTCTCCAAGTCACTGAACTGCTTTTTGCATAATTATCGCAGGCATTACTGATCACAGAATCTCACTCTTGGTAGCGCGATTGACACTCAAGCTGAAAGAAAACTAAAAAACCTTCAGCGTGGTGCATATCAAAGCCACATCCCTGTTTATGCAACAATGTGACCAGGGCTTAAAGTGCTGTTTTGTGATATGGGTCAGGTATTAAAAGGTGGGAAAGAAAAAAATAAAAAGTATCTGAAGAGCCACTGACTTTTCAGTAAATCCATACAACTATAGGTGTCATTGGCATTAAAATTATGATTTTAAAGTCATCAATAAAGCTTGACAGAAGCAAATTAACAGACTTTAGTGAGTGACCTTATATTTATTGATGACCAACCTCAGATAGGGTGTCCCCTAAGCATGGTAAACACACTTGATAACACTGTGTATTTTGGAAACTGCAACTTGGTGACATTGGAAACCCTGTCCTTCTACAGGTGCTCTCATTTTTCAGCTTTTGTCAAGCCATTTCCTTGCGTTAGCAGCAACTCAGCCACTAATTCCTGTTTCTTGCCTGAGGCTATCAGTGTTCAGAGCGATAAATGGATTTCAAACCTGCAAACCTGGTCCTTTCTCCATGAATATGAGCATAATACTATGCTTTCATACATAGTCATCTTAATTACTGCATTACGACTTGGGATTTCACATATCCTTCACACGTGACATCACACCACTACAACACGTACAAAACCAAGCTTTACGTATATTTACATTCAGCCCATACCGTGCCAATATTCCCAAGTTATTTCAGCAACTTAACATTCTTCCCATCTCTGCCTTACTCACGAATAACTTAGACGCTTTCACATATTGTTTTGTTAGTAACAACAATCTTCTCTAGTTTATATATCGTCAAGATCTTATTGACCCCAATACCATTAGATTTTCATCAAGAAGTAATTTTCTCCTGCCAAGAATGTGCACTAATTACCGTAGTTGGATTCACATCAGTCAAAGCATGGAATAACATACCTCCGGACATCAAATCAAGTCTTTTGCTACATTTCTTTAATGGCGCTCATTTTGTTCTTCAATTCTTCAATCATTCAGTGCCACCAACTAATGAAATACTTCATACACACTTCGTAAAAAGTTACTTTTAAAACTTGTTTTCTTGCACATGTTCACTTGTTTGTATTAATATTTGAATAATGGATACTTGTATTTTTTTGTATTACTTTAGGCTATGCTGCTGTTCTTCCTTTCATTTTTTTTATGATATGATACTACTTGTCGTTCTGTCTACGGCTACTTCTTTGTGGGGTATTCTATAATTTCAGAATGAATTTTTCTTCCTTGCCTCTATAATATTTATTTGTTATAGAGGCAAGGGAAAAAATTATTATTGTTATAACATACTATATTTTTACTTTGTACATTTGCTGTAACCACTGCTCCCTTTCATAACTCGTTTTAATTAGCTGAGGAGGTCCCAGTACAGTACATTTCACTATGGGACTCCTTTTGTATTTATTTATTATGTATGTAATGCTATCATATATGAAGTGCAATAAACTTGAAACTTGACAAAAAAAAAATTGAAATCTTGGACCCTGGTTGCAGTTTTAGTTTGGATCTTTAGACCTCAATCTTCTTTTTTTTTTCTACTTGCAGCACAATAGGTTACAAAAAAAAAAAACAAGCACAAGAGCTACTGTAACGTTTCCATAACAAATTCTGGGACAGGCCAAACTAAAATGTTACAATTTTACATGCGCTGTTGCCGGCTGCTCCAGGAGAGTGTCATGCACATCTGTGCCTACTGGCAAGCAATATCTTGCTTTGGCCTGGTGTAAGAAAGGCAGAGTTATTGGTTATCACATTTATCACTTTTTAGTGGCAGCTCTAATAGGACACCAAGTTTCTCAACAGAGAAATAAAAGGTATTTTGAAACATCTCAAAATAAAGACCATCAAGGAAAGAATGCAGTGTGAGATGTCATGTGTAAACTATGCTAACTGTGCTTAGTTTGAACTGTGCTGAAAATTAGATACCAGATTATAAATCGAGACACTTCGTACTGTGCGAATATGAAGTTCCTTGTAGTGGGGGCAACTGAAACAAATATATAATCAAACACTGACAACTTTGTGCCATGAGCATTCTCTTTCTCTGCCAAAAGCCTTTTTCATACCTGGCATCAATCCAGGGGCACCTCTCTATCCTCGTCTTCATCAATGCTCTGTGTAACCTGGTAACAAAGAGCATAGATGTTAGACAATAAATCAGCCGACTTTCATGAAACATCGGGCACACCGTTAACATACATTCAAGTAAAGCTTCGAATGCAGAGCTCTATGCAACATGCTGAAGTGCATGTGCCCCCCCCCCCCCCCTTACACACACACACACACACACACACACACACACACACACACACACACACACACACACACACACACACACACACACACACACACACACACACACACACACACACACACACACACACACACACACACACACACACACACACACACACACACACACACACACACACACAAACACACAGCGGCCCTTCCTACTATGCTATATATCTAATAATGTAAATAATATATCCTGGTTCATATGTTAACCGCATGGAACTAAAATAGTAGAGTTAGGGCAAGGGTGATGCATTAGTTTAATTTCAGCTCACAGAATCCAAGCACAAGCTATTTAACAATCAGACGTGGAGGTAATGCATAAAAGACTAGTCCTGGACTCAGACTGATATGGCCTGTTTTCCTCCTCCAAAGCGGCAGAAAAACATTGATGGAACTATTTGAGAGATGTAGGGTAATTGTGACGGTGGTGGCAGAAAAATATTTTCCTCATTATCTCATTTATTGTGCAGTTCCATTTTTTCAATGTTGTCTATCACCACAGGACTGTGAGATTCACAGTAAACCATTAAAATCACTTCTCCAGTCACTAAGCAAGTGCAGATCACCTCACAAAAAGGGACCTCCTAGAAATCCTGTTTTTGCATCTCGACAAGGTCTCTCAACAGCTAAACAAAGATTATGCGGGGTTCTGGTTTTCTCTCTAAGTGCCTGTTGCTGGAAGTTCCATTATTTGTGATTGCATATATGATGCAGCTTAAAACAAAGCCCCTTCCCCCCCCCTCCCTCCCCCTCCTCCTACTCTCATAGGTTGCAGCCCACTGGGAGCAGAGAGCTTATTTAAGATGACACTTAGTCTATGAAGGTGCTGTACGGAATACCGTGCCAATTACTGTAAAAGGTCAGTAAACATGGCGTCAGTGTAATGTGCAGCGCCCAGGCAGTGAGAGATTCAAAGTAGCAACTTCCGGGATGTTTGGCGTACTTATAACACCCCCCCCCCCCCCCCCCCCCCCCCCCCTCCGCCACTTTTTTTTTTTTTTTTTTTTTTTTTTTTACGAGAGATCTCGACTGCGCACACACTTATGCAAATGAGACGCTCCTCAAAGATCGCGCTTTCCGACCCCAGAACAATTATTAGACTCGGCTCTATGTTTTCAAATGAAATGAATTAACACCATGAAAGCAAGCCCAGATTTGAGTAAAGTCTGTCCGCGCGTCTTTAGCCAACCGAGTTCGAACGTATATATTTACCTCTCCGGCCGCCTTGTACTACTGCAGAGTGGTCGGTAGAACTGTCGTCGTCGTAGATCTCGCCAAACTGGGGGCGTCGAAGTCAGAAGCCCCACCGCTCGAAGAGGCATGAGAGGTCTCGGCAGCCATGTGCATTCTGAACCGCCGATTTTCTGTCTTTCTGTGCATGAGCACATATCTTGCTCAAGGTGGCGTTTGCACCCTAAAGGCATAGCGCGCGTCGTTCCACAGGTTCCACAGTCCCCCTTTTGTCACAGAACGCACATCGACGAATCAGTCCAATAAAACGTATCCAGAAATCGTCCTGCCTTTACAGCTAGGCCTAGGCCTTCCCTTGGCAAAGCGGTGTGTGTTTGTCGATTAACTCTCTGGATCTATGGTTTGGTGTGGTTGGTGTGGTGATTAAATAGATAACTGCCACATATCTGGTGAATAGTGTAGATCATGAACGTAAATGTACATACCACTGAAATTAAGTGGTACTATGCGCCACCTGCCTTTTGTATTTTGTGAAAACTACCTTGCAACAGTAGCCTTTAAGCCACAGAATCCTTGGCCTACATCGTTTTAATTCACTCGTTTTCATTCTCGGGATAAAAATTCAAACGCTGAAGAGCGTGAAGGACTGTCCGTTGAACATGCATGCATGGGTACATGAGCGCAGCCGCGGTATCCAAGTTGAAACGGACGTTCAGGGCACAAGATTAATTCCCGGGTCGCTCGAAATTGAATTTGGCTTTCCTGCAGTAACGCACTTGCACAATTGAACCGCTGAACGATTATGGTCTAATTGCCATAGTTTTTTTCTTCAGGGATCATATATAGTTATTTGATACTGCCCATGGTAAATTGTATATGGTCTAATTTGTTTATAGAACTTAATTCCCAGTTGATATATCTGGCTGGCTTATAAAAATTTCTTGCAAAAAGGGTCCTGGGTTCGCGCTGCAAGCTTTCATGCTCTACGTGCTTCCAGCATTAACACAAGCTCGACCCCATGACTAGAGCACTGCACCTGATTTTCCGGTTCGGGCCCGGCCCATGCCCACCGTTTAAAGGCCCAAGCCCAGCCCGGGCCCATAACTCCAAGCCCGGGACTGGGCCTGGCCCATGCACACATGAACCAGGCGCGTACCTGGCCCGCGTTTCCACTAGGCCCGCCCCAGGCCCGACAAAGTCTGCATGCACAGACGCCTTAAAAATGTACTGCTTACCGCCAGTACATAAAAATAAGCCAAGATGAGACAAAAAAAAAAAAAACTTACAGTAATAATATTCTCAACAGAGAATTAATTGCAGTAGTATCTGTAGAAGCAAAGGTTTCGTCAAGAGAGTTTTGGGAAGACATTTTACTCCTCTGTCTACAATACGCTTTCTTTTATTCGGCGTCAAATAAATCACTGGACCAAATTCAGCGGCAGGTTTCCTTCATTTCCGAAAGAAGCTGTATACACAGAAAGCCCCGGCCCGCGGCCCGTTTCCATGCAGTGTTCTACCGACCCCCTGCCCCAATCCCGATCACGTATATAACACAAGCAAATATACGGGACGTCGTGTCAGACACGTATGGCGAGCTTAGTACGGATCACACATATGCTCTTTCACATATGTACTACAATCAGCTGAATACGGCAGCGACGATGTCTTGCGATGTGTTTGCTAACACGTTGAAATGGCCACAGAGCGTAGCGTGGCGAAACGTCCGTGGCCACGATGGCCACGATGCCGATCTTCTCTGTCTCTTACTCAAGTGATTAAGAGGGACTCACGTATACCACTTTCAGGACTAGATCATACCTCCTAAACCTCCTACGTCCCTTTTGTTTTCCTGAATACATTCGAGGGGTGCACATACATCATGACTGATGTTTTGTGGTCGTGTGCGCCTCTCAGCTAGCAGTTCTAGTGAAATGATGCCGAGACAGCGAGAAAGCCGAATTGTTATCCTCTCGAACAATCGTCCTCATAACGCTGCGGACGAGTTCTTCGTTAACTTCCGGGCAAAAGGAGCAACATGCAGTACGACTTGTCTGACGACGGCGACCGCTAATTGACAAAAAAATAAAAATAAAATAAGAATGGAGTTGATAATGAAATTGCTACGCCTTTGTATATGAAGCTGTACACATTATGGTGCGTTACAAAACCTAAGCAGACACAAAAGCAGATACAGAAGGAGCTGTGTAAGAACATTGTGTGTGTCAATGTCAAGCGAGACAAAAATGTGTCGTGTAGGCCTATAAAATTTGAAAAATAAATATATAAAAAAAGTTGCTTGTATTACGGCCTCCGAGATCACCGTTTGGTGATCTCGGAGGCCATGCTTGTATACATGGTAAAAAGATGTCATAAGTGAAAAAAAATATAAATGAGGAAAAAGATCGTTAAAATAGAATAACAAGGGCTATATTTGGGCTAAATGGTGTGAGTTACTACTAAAAGAAGAGACAGAAACATTATTTACTCCTTATAGGTGGCGGGTGCGACACACGTGCGATTAGGCCATTTTGGGATCCATTGGTGACATGTGATACCTTGTTCAAGTTCGCGCTGTTGCAATTTCCCGACGAGTCTTTTGCTGTAGAGTATGTTAATGTAATTCAGGGGCACGACGCAGTCGTCAAACGTAACTCAAAAACCTTGCCGACGTTCAGCGGCCCTTCACAGAAGGTCAATCGGATAAACGTTGCCTGGCGCGAGAGGATAAAAAACGGCGGGCAACCGGCTCATCAAAGCTGCTCGTCGCGCAAGCTGTCAAGTTCAGCCGTAAGTATACAGACTGTTATTGTATTTTTTGCAGATGTAGAACTGGCGCCCTTGCATTGAGCCAGATAGCGTTGCTATTTCGCTGTGGTGGTATGCATGCATGTTTATCAAGAAGGAGGAATAGACTTCGCGTATCTCCTCCACCCGCGTCTGGCGCTTCGCCTCGGATGCTGGCTGGTGCGCGTTGTTCTTCGGTCAGGTTGATCGCGCCCAGCTGGGTCTCAGGGTCAGAGCTGTGCAGGGTCTCCCAGGTTCTTTGGTTATTTATATTTACGGCCCTCCTTGGGGAGAAGGGGCATGCACGTAGTACTCAACATGTCGACAGTGCAGTAATTTTTTTTTCCCCAACGTTGGTATTAAGGGAGAAAAAAATACGATGTCACGCCACAGAAAGACTTTTGGCACATATCGCAGTGTCCGGATTTTGCAGTGACGTAAACAAGTGGAGCCATGGTTAAAATACTTTATGCTTGTTTCTGTACTCTGAAGGGACGGAAGAGGAATGTTTTTCGTCAAGAACTGGTCCTAGATACCAAAAACCGGCGTTATTGGGTTTTTCAGATGCCGTAATTTTTTTACCAGCGAATGTTTATCAATGTTTTTTGGTTAGAACCGGAAAGTACATTGCCTGCTTGTGCCGTCAGATTTTTTTTTTTTTTTTAACGATATTTACTGCCTAAGGGCATCAGTATGGTATGAGATGAAGAATGAAGAAATGATTAAATTAATGGAAAAAGGTTGGGTGATTTTATGAAGTGAAGGAGTGAGCATGATGTCCCTCCGTCCAGGTGATATACGAGGCAGGATTGTTTGCTGGTAGGCTAGCTATCGCCAAGTGCCGGATTCGTGTCAATTTCAGTGCTGGGCAGTCCCACAGCAAGTGGTGAATGTCGGCTTCAACATTTTTGTTCTTGCATATCGGACACCGTGGGTGGGGATATAAGTGTCCCCGCCCAGGGTGTTCGATATGTAAAAACAAATATGAACGTAGTCATTGCTTTTTCAGAGCAAGAGCTCAATTTTGAACTGTGCCATTTGTATGTTAAGGCAAGTGATGTCATTCACAAGCCATAATATAGAGTGAAGCAAAGACGGGTATGAGAATGTCTGCTAATAGGTTTTCTTCTTCAGCTGTGCGCAGCAATCTGGAAATATTACTGAATGCAATGCTTGAGGAAGAGGAGGGATATGGTGATGCCCATCGACTGAAGACCAGCAAGGTTTCTGTCTTCTGTACCTTCCATTCATGTGTTATAGGCCATAATGAGAAAATGTTTTGTATTGCTTTTTAGATTTCTGTAAAAATGTATTGTTTTCCTTCTTTGACAACAGCATAAAATGCTTACGTTTGCAATCTAATCCCTGAGACAGAGTCAGAAATTAAATAGATCTGCAGGCCATTAAGATATGTTTTAAGATCATCATGTAGCAACTTCCTTATTCGAGTTAGCAGTGTGCTGCAGAAGCCTGTTTGAGCCAGAAATCCTGTACAGGGTGGTCGTGAACCCCATGTGTATCGGCCAGCTCCACAGCATCTTGGAGCTGGTAGATTGTCAAATTATTCAGCAGAAAGCTTTTTATGTTATTCAGTAAGTCTGGCACACCAATTTCAGCGAGTTTTAACATGCAGTACATTGGCAAAATAAATTATTTTTCTGAGCCCTTAATGGGCAGCTTGGTGGCATCACCTGTTGCCTTAGTGTTGATGCTAAGCTTTCACTATTCTCTTAAGTACCACAGCTTGCTATTGAAAATAATGTTCAAATTGCATTCTTCATTATACCATTAGTCTCTTACATTCCTCCAGGCCTCTTATTGATGAATGACTGCTGCTTGTTAAAAGCTAGGAATCAGTTCTAAATTGTTTGTGTTTAAGCAGTTAAACCTCATTTTTGAAAAAAAAAATTATGGTGTTTCTTTTTTGTATAATAGAAGCCAGGAAAACGAAAGGGGGAGACAGCATCTTAGGCTGGAATTAGATCAAAAGGTAAGCAACTACATGTTTTTGGCTATGTTGAAGTAGTTAGAAGGCTTATCTATGCATAACTCATATTGAATAAAAAATTGTCATTGGCAATTTAAATACACTTTTGCAATATTATGATCCTCCACATAAATAAGAGTTAAAATCAGTCAAAAATTTTTCATATTGTGTCTACTGGAGAAATGAATGGCTTGTTTGCAATTTTAATGGCCTGGGAATGCAGCATCATATTATGCATGTAGTGATCACACAGCCTCAGCTCTCTGTGTCAATTTCTACAGGTCATGTTACAGCTAATGATTACTTTTGTAAATGGGGAAGGATTTTCACGGTACAATTGAGTGTCACAATTAAAGGCCTGTGATCAATCATTACATGGCACTCTCTGGCACATTAAATGATTGGCATGGTGCATGTGCAGAATTAGACATATGATGAGGAATGTTTTTCAATGCCTTTCCCAGTCCTATCTGCCATCACTGCAAATTTGTGACTGCCTGCAACCCAGTATTGATTTCAAAGCTCTGGCTTGACTTAGAAAGGGGTCCATTCACAGCTGGTTCATTTATTGCTATGTCTTGAAGCCGGTTAACCATTGGAAGGCCTGTCTAAGAGTGCACTGTCTTAGCTCAGCGAAACTAACAATAAACGAACACGCAGCGCAGTGCTAATACAGTGGAACCCCACTATAGTAAACTCGGATATAGTAAAATGAAACTGAAGTCCCAGTTCCTCTTCCATAAGTGACATCTTTTGCCTAAATGGTAAAAACATTTTTGGTAACAATCAGTTGTCGTAAAGTGCACCTGGCCACGGGGATGTACTTCCCTTGAAATTACATCACTGCACACGCACTACTTAGAATCGAAGGGCAGATATAAAAAAAAAAAAATGCAAAACTGCTTGTTTAATGGCTTTATCATCAGGCTCACCAACACTAAGGAGCCAACTTTACATAAGCCTTAGAACCGTGAAGGAAAGAATGTTCAGTTCAGTTCAGGCGTTCAGTCGTGTCCGACTCTTCGTGACCCTATGGACCATGTCACGCCACGCTTTCCGGTCTCTCACTATCTTCTTAACATCACATAGCTTCATCTGCAATGCAGTGCATAGGATAAAAAAGTAAAGGTGGCTATGAATATGGAAGGAAGGTGGTGCAGTTCACTCAGAAGTAAAAGAGCGGAAAAGCGTAGCAAGAAGCAGGGAAAGAAAGAAATTTCCGAGCTGCAGGGCGAAACACAAGGGAGTGATGGCAAGAAATGTAGGCGCGGCATGTTCAGTTTTGCTGTGCTTGACTGTCACATACATTTCTCATCTATTGCCTTTTAAATGCCCTAAACAGTGGAGCGCAATGCCGTGTACATTCAAGGCTTTGGTTTTCACATGAAATCACTCAGTTGAACAATAATAGAGTAGAATGTTGAGCTAATTGGTGTAACATCTTGGAAGGAGGCAGCAGAGCAGGGGAACAAAACCGAAGAAGCGCACACAGACACAAGGACAACGCTGCACTGACAACTATATTGATCTGAACCCGCGCATCTTTTCTCCCTTCACTTTACCTCTGCAGCTAACTTATTCCTTATCTTTAACATCCTGCCAACAAGCGTAATCTGATTCCTTTTTCAACAGTACCACTGAAGGCGTGGTAACACACTGGTCTTCCGAGCTCCTGATTGCACGTGCTTCGAAAATTTCCCTTGTTAACCTGTCCTTATTCCTTCTCAAAACCTTCACATTGTGAAGGTCAGCTGG